>NC_133332.1:28383411-28413411 GCF_042186555.1 Aquarana catesbeiana
TTCAATATAAGGAAGGAGTAGTCCTCATGTTTACATATAATAGTTTTGGTACTTGCTATTTATAAATCCAGTGTGCACCTGTAATGGTATGACACTCACAGGAATTACCTCCTGTACAGCTATATATAGAGCCAGGAGAGCCAAAGACAAACCTGAGAGGAGGAGGATCTGGGCTGCTCTGTGCAAAACCTTTACACCGAGCAGGTAAGTATAACGTGTTTGTTATTTTTAACTAAAATAAAAAAAACTAAACTTTATAATTACTTTAAGCTCTGCTGACTTCTATCAGCCAATTTTTAATATAAGGCGGTATCACGGGATGTCGGGGCTGATGTCAATAGGAAATGACGCAGCCCCTGGCATAGACCCTGCATTTTTCAGGCAGGGTCTGTACTTCTCGACCCCCTACAGTCTGGCTTCCGCCCACAACATTCTACTGAAACTGCCCTACTAAAACTCACCAATGACCTATTAACTGCTAAAACCAATGGCCACTACTCCATACTCATACTTTTAGGCCTCTCTGCTGCCTTTGACACAGTTGACCACCTGCTCCTCCTCAGCAAATTACACTCCCTTGGCCTCCGTGATTCTGCATTATCCTGGTTCTTCTCCTACCTATCTCAGCGCACTTTCAGTGTCACAACTCCATCTCCTTCGCTCCCCTTCCTCTTTCTGTTGGGGTACCCCAAGGCTCTCCTATTCTCACTCTATACCTCTTCCCTGGGCCAGTTGATAACCTCCCATGGCTTCCAATACCACCTCTATGCCAATGACACCCAGATATATCTCTCCACTCCTCAACTCATCCCCTCGATCTCCTCACGGATCTCAAACTTACTGAATGACATATCAATATGGATGTAACACCACTTCCTCAAACTTAATCTCTCTAAAACTGAGCTTGTTATATTTCCTCCTTCACGGTTCTCCCCCCCCCCCCCCCCCGTGACTTCACCATTAATATCAACAACACAATCATTAGTCCCTCCACACATGCCAGGGTCCTGGGTGTAATCCTTGACTTTGACCTCTCCTCTCACTCCTTGATTCTTTCTTGCCTTGACTACTGCAACTCTGTCCTTAATGGCCTACCCTTAAGCAGGCTATTCCCCCTTCAGTCTATTATGAATGCTGCTTCTAGACTAATACACCTCACTAATCGATCTGTGACTGCCGCCCCTCTCTGCCAATCTCTTCACTGGCTTCCCCTACCCCACCGTGTAAAATTCAAAATGCTAACCATAACTTACAAGGCCATTAACAACATCGCCCCCATTTACATCACCAACCTCATCTGCAAATATCGCCCAAATCGTACCCTCCGCTCCTCCCAGGACCTCCTGCTCTCTAGCTTCCTTGTTACCTCCTCCCATGCTCGCCTTCAGGACTTCTCCAGAGTCTCTCCCATCCTCTGGAACTCCCTGCCCCAGTATGTCTGATCAGCCCCTAACCTGTCCACCTTTAGGAGATCCCTGAAAACTCATTTTTTCAGGGAAGCCTATCCCACACCCACATAACAACTGTCCCCGAGTCACCCCCATCAAATCATTCTTTGCAGCTATTACCTCTTGTACCACCACCCCCTCCCTTTAGAATGTAAGCTCTACGAGCAGGGCCCTCCTGTCCCTTCTGTATTGAACTGTACTGTAATTGTGTTGTCCCCCCTATACATTGTAAAGCTCTGTGTAAACTGTTGGCGCTATATAAATTGCATATAATAATAATAATAATAATAATAATAATACTTGACGGAAAATTAGGACACAGAAAAAAGTTGGGATTTTTTTGTGTTTTTTTTTTTTTTTGTGCACAGGATTGGGTATTCTTTGCAAAGTGAAATTCCACTACATTCACTCAGCTCTGGACAAACTTGCAAAGTGCAACTCCCCTTAAAAGTGAACACCCTATTTGCCGTTAATATGTAGTACTCACATTAAAATGATCCTTTGTCGAACAAGTACATCAATTTACACGGCATAGGTAGTAAATACATTTTGTTGGATCCATAATGGGAAGTAGAGGCGGCTGTAGACTTTGTGAAGGCTTAGGCCCCACTCATGCCCTTTGCAGAGGTTAAGGAAGAAGCCAGATTTTGAAACATCTTATTACTGCTGCTGCTTGTGTGGGTGGGATGTGTACTGCGCCAATCACATGGGATGAAAAGGAGAGGAGGGTCAGCAGGAATTGGTGCAGTACACATCCCACCCACACAAGCAGTAATAACATGCTCCGGACTCTGGGTTCTTCCTTAACCCCTGAAAAAATGGGGGATGGGACTGGAAACCATGGGGTAGGGGAGACGTCGGAGGAGGAGATAGAGAGGGGCAAACAGAGAGACAGAAAGAAAGGGATGGAGAGAGAGAGAAAGAAAAAAGGAAGAAAAGAATGGAGAGAGAAAGAAAGGAATAAAGAAAGGAATAGAGAGAGAAAGAAAGGAAGAAAGGGATGGAGAGAGAGGAAGAAAAAGGAAGAAAGAAAGGGATGGAGAGAGAGAAAGAAAGGGATGGAGAGAGAGAAAGAAAAAGGAAGAAAAATAGGGATAGAGAGAGAGAAAAAGAAAAGGATGGAGAGAGAGAAAGAAAAAGGACGAAAGAAAGGGATAGAGAGAGAAAAATAAAGGGATGGAGAGAGAGAGAGAAAGAAAGGGACAGAGAGAAAGAAAGAAAGGGATAGAGAGAGAGAAAAAGAAAGGGATGGAGAGAGAGAAAAAGAAAGGGATGGAGAGAGAGAAAGAAAAAGGAAGAAAGAAAGGGAATGAGAGAGAGAAAAAGAAAAGGGACGGAGAGAGAGAAAGAAAAAGGAAGAAAGAAAGGGATATATAGAGTGAGAAGGAAAGGGATGGAGAGAGAGAAAGAGAGGGGTGGAGCAAGAGAAAGAAAGGGATGGAGCAAGAGAAAGAAAGGGATGGAGAGAGAGAGAAAGAACGGGATGGAGAGAGAGAGAGAGAGAGAGAGAGAAAGCGATGGAGAGAGAGAGAGAAAGGAATGGAGAGAGAGAGAAAGAAAGATATGGAGAGAGAGAAAGAAAGGGATGGAGAGAGAGGGAAAGAGAAAGAACGGGATGGAGAGAGAGAGAGAGAGAGAGAGAGAGAGAGAGAGAGAGAGAGAGAGAGAGAAAGCGATGGAGAGAGAGAGAGAGAGAGAGAGAGAGAGAAAGGAATGGAGTGAGAGAGAAAGAAAGAAAGAAGGAAAGGGATAGAGAGAGAGAGAAATAAAGGGATGGAGAGAGAGAAAGAAAGAAAGGGATGGAGAGAGAGAAAAAGAAAGGAATGGAGAGAGAGAAAGAAAGAAAGGGATGGAGAGATAGAGAGAAAAAGAGAAAGAAAGGGATGGATGGAGAAAGAGAAAGAGGGATGGAGGAAGGAAGGAAAGGAAACGTGCTTCACATCAGATGAAAATGTGTCTCATTGTGTTGAAAACTTAAAATACCAAAGTGGAAGGAGAATTTTCTTTTGTAGAAAATGTGTAACCAAAATGAGTTAGAAAATTATATAATAAAAACTGATAATCAAGGAAGAAAATTACTCCATGAAGAAGTTTCACGTAACCTTTGTAATGATAAATACACTGTAACATGGGTTTTGACTCATCCTAAATATTATATAAAATGAAATACTGTATTTTCCCGTCACAGTGTGGGGCCAGTTCTCCGAAGTCGTGTTGTCTTTCCATAAATGAGCTCTTTATAACCTCCTGGCAATCTCAATAACAAGCTCTCGATGGACTAGACTCTCTGAAGACCGGCAGTTCATAACAAGCAATTATTTAATACATAATATTCCGAAAATAATTAACTACTAAACAATCATTATTAATACTGTACACTCTTAGTGTTAGTTCTGTATGACAGCCTGAGTAAAGTAAATTATGTCTAGCACAGCAGAAGTGGATTCATAAGAATTGCTTATCACCACCTGGTGTGAAATATCAATTTTAAAGAATTGTATAATGGTTTTGTACATTTTTGTAAGGCCAAAACTTTTTAAAAAAATAAAAAAGTAAAACAAATTATTTGCATGCAGTAATCTATACATATTGCATATTAAAATTAGGTTTGAAGGTGAAGCTCTTAACTCAATTTCACATACTGTATTTTCTTCTGTCTCTTTACAGCCTGTTGGACGTCACCTATTGTTTGCAGACCTTAATAGTTCAGGGTGAAATTTACATGTACAGCTAGATGACTTTTCAGAGAGACTCATCCCTTATAGGACAGGCGGTCCTGAGGGATTTAATGAGACAAATCCTGCCTCACGGTGCGCTGCTTTTGCTCTGCTGTCTTCTCAGCTAACCCCTAGTGCTCTGTGAATCCTTTGCAGTGTATTTAATGCTTCAATACTTATTATAAAACCTACCTCCCAACTATCTAAGATGGCATTGTAGCACAAAGTATGTAAGCAAAGGACACACCCATGCCACTCCCCCCCCCCAGTTATGCAAAAAAAAAAAAAAGATTGTTTAAAACCACAAGTAGTTTTTTTAACCACTACATTTCATTTATATAGGCATTTTAAAATAACAATACCCGAAAAAAAAAATATACATGGTTATTGACACATAAAAAACTGGTGAGCTCTAGAGATGTGCACAGCAACAAAAAATGTGTTTTATTTCAGATTCATTTGTTAAGTTAATAATTTTGTTTCATCATATTCGTTATGTTAGAATGACTCATTTTTGGAATTTTATTCATACATTTGGATTTGTTTCCTAAATTCGGATTCGGTTAGTGTATTCATTGTTTTCCAATCTGTTTGAATTTCCATAGATGGCTATATTCTTTCTCCTTTATTGTATTGTATTTTATTCGATTCTCTTCTTTTATATTCCATTCTATTCTTTCTATTCTATTCTTTTCCGAACGTGAATCACATACAGGTACGTTATTTTGTGCAGCAGGGCCGCCCTGCTGCAGTAAATGTACGTGGGGCGGTCCGGAACTGGTTAATAGCTCAGGGTGAAATTTACATGCACAGCTAGATGACTTTTCAGAGAGACTTATCCCTTATAGGACAGGTCCATTCTATTATTGTCTATTACTATTCTATGATTTTGTTCTTTTATATTCTATTTTTTTCTATTCTTTTCTTTTCCTCCTATTTTCTTTCTTTCTATTCTATTCTTTTCTATTTTTATTCGGGTACATGATTTTGCGCATCCAGGCTGCCCGGCTGCAGTTAATGTACATATATTCTGTTTTATGTGATTCTATTCTATTCTGTTCAATTCTATTCTATAAAGCAGCCTAAGTAGGAATCGTCATCTTATTTCACTTTTATACCTTATTGTATTTATTGCAATATGTTTCCATTTCAAATTAATTTTCTAATTTTAATTTATTTTCAAATTTGAATTCTGATAATTCGTTAGTTCGTTATGTTATTTTGTTTTCTGATTTATTCATGATTCGTCAAAAATCTGTTACTATTGTGATAATTCCTATTCTTGTAATAGGAATAAAAGTTATTAAAAAAAATAAAAATAAAGGGACAGTGTAAAAATAAAAAGTAAAATAAATAAGAAAAAAACCCCAAACATTTAAAGTGCCCCTTCCCACCGTGCTCGTGTGCAGAAGTGAATGCATACGTAAGTTGCACAAGCATATATAAATAGTGTTCAAACCACACATGTGAGGTATCCCTGCAAACATTAGAGCAAGAGCAATACTTCCGGATCAAGATCTCCTCTGTAACTCTAAACAGGTGACCTGTAAATTTTTTTAAAATGTCACCTATGGAGGTTTTTAAGTACCGTAGTTTGTTGCCATTCCGTAGTTTGTTGCCATTCGCAATTTTGAAGCGTCACATGTTGGGTATCTGTTTACTCGGCATAACATCATCTTTTATAGTTTACGAAAGAATTGGGTTAACTATGGTGTTTTATTAAAATTCATTAAAATGTAGTTTTTTCAAAACAATTGCGTTTGAAAGACCGCTGCGCAAATATTGTGTGACATAAAAGATTGCAATAATTGTCATTTTACTCTCTAGGGCCTCTGCCCCTCACATTTTTGTAAATATTTTCTTCTATCTTTTCATGTGACAACACTGAAGAAATTTGCTACAATGTAAAGTAGTGAGTGTACAGCTTGTATAACAGTGTAAATTTGCTATCCCCTCAAAATAACTCAACACACAGCCATTAATGTCTAAACCGCTGGCAACAAAAGTGAGTACACCCCTAAGTGAAAATGTCCAACTTGGGCCCAAAGTGTTTATATTATGTGTGGCCACCATTATTTTCCAGCACTGCCTTAACCCTCTTGGGCATGGAGTTCACCAGAGCTTCACAGGTTGCCACTGGAGTCCTCTTCCACTCCTCCATGAGGACATCATGGAGCTGGTGGATGTTAGAGACCTTCCACTCCTCCACCTTCCATTTGAGGATGTCCCACAGATGCTCAATAGGGTTTAGGTCTGGAGACATGCTTGGCCAGTCCATTACCTTTACCCTCAGTTTCTTTAGCAAGGCAGTGGTCGTCTTGGAGGTGTGTTTGGGGTCATCATGTTGGAATACTGCCCTGCGGTCCAGTCTCCGAAGGGAGGGCATCATGCTCTGCTTCAGTATGTCACAGTACATGTTGGCATTCATGGTTCCCTCAATGAACTGTAGCTCCTCAGTGCTGGCAGCACTCATGCAGCCCCAGACTATGACACTTCCACCACCATGCTTGACTGTAGGCGAGACACACTTGTCTATGTACTTCTCACCTGGTTTCCGCCACACGCTTGACACCATCTGAACCAAATAAATTTATCTTGGTCTCATCAGACCACAGGACATGGTTCCAGTAATCCATGTCCTTAGTCTGCTTGTCTTCAGCAAACTGTTTGTAGGCTTTCTTGTGCATCATCTTTAGAAGAGGCTTCCTTCTGGGACGATTTGATGCAGTGTGCGGCATATGGTCTGAGCACTGACAGGCTGACCCCCACCCCTTCAACCTCTGCAGCAATGCTGGCAGCACTCATACGTCTATTCCCCAAAGACAACCTCTGGATATGATGCTGAGCACGTGCACTTAACATCTCTGGTCGACCATGGTGAGGCCTGTTCTGAGTGGAACCTGTCCTGTTAAACCGCTGTATGTCTTGGACACCGTGCTGCAGCTCAGCTTCAGGGTCTTGGCAATCTTCTTATAGCCTAGGCCATCTTTATGTAGAACAACAATTCTTTTTTTTTTAGATCCTCAGAGAGTTTTTTGCCATGAGGTGCCATGTTGAACTTCCAGTGACCAGTATGAGAGAGTTAGAACGATAACACCAAATTTAACACACCTGCTCCCCATTCACACCTGAGACCTTGTAACACTAACGAGTCACATGACACTGGGGAGGGAAAATGGCTAATTGGGCCCAATTTGGACATTTTTTCTTAGGGGTGTACTCACTTTTGTTGCCAGCGGTTTAGACATTAATGGCTGTGTGTTGAGTTATTTTGAGGGGACAGCAAATTTACACTGTTAGGGCCCTTTCAGACATGCGGATCCGTATCCAGCCATCTGCTTGCTCAGCAGGAATCGCCCCGTTGATCCCTGCTGAGCCGACGGATGACAAGTCCGTCTCTGCGGGGACGGACCTGTCAGATCTCCGCTCTCCTCTATGGGGGGGATCAGATGATTACGGGCCGCCTGTCCGTTTTCATCCGATCCGTTCCACCAGATGGATGGAAAATAGGACCTCCATCTGTTGGATTTTGTGGAGCGTATCGGGGCGGATCGGATGTCAGCGGACATGTCACCGCTGACATCCGTCGCTCCATAGACATGTATGGCGCGACCGTTCAGATCCGCTGAAAAAACTGACAGGCGGATCCGAATGGTCCGCACGTGTGAAAGGGACCTTATACAAGCTGTACACTCACTACTTTACATTGTAGCAAAGTGTCATTGCTTCAGTGTTGTCACATGAAAAGATAGAATAAAATATTTACAAAAATGTGAGGGGTGTACTCACTTTTGTGAGATACTATATATATTTAAAAATATATATATAATGTTTGGGGGTTCAAAGTCATTTTCTAGCAAAACATGTTTTAAACACTGATTTAAACTTTTAAACAAAAAAAATCCAGAAAATGCCTGGATAAGGGTTACAAGGCAAAAAAAGCAGAAACCATACAAAACAAACCAAACTACAGTGTGTGTGGTAAAGACCAATCACAAACCAAAGGTATATTTTAGTGCTGTTACAATCCAAGAACCCACCCTGACAGCTGCAGCTGCTGCTGCTGCTGGAGTGCATGTATATAGGAAGTGGCTTCAAAGGGGCTGCAGGAGATCAGTAGTGCTGATATGCAACAAAAAACAAGGTAAAAACAAGTTAAAAAAAAAAAAAAAAAAAAAAGAAAAAAAATGCTGATGTTTATGATATGCATTGATTTATCAAGCCAAATGTCATTCAGTAAGGGTTTACATTTCCTTTTTTATAGTGTCTTTCAGTCCAAAAATAAGACCCCTCCTCCTTTCCTCATCCATTTCTATTCTCTCCTGCATCTGTAGTCTTCTATTTGACCTATTTCTTACCTGGAGGTCAGTCTGGTATTTCAGATAATATATATATATATATATATATATATATATATATATATATATATATATATATATATATATATATATATATATATATCATATATATATATATATATGATATATATATATATATATATATATATATATATATATATATATATGTATCATATATATATGAGATATATATATATATATATATATATATATATATATATATATATATATATATATATATCTCATATATATCATATATATCATCATATATATATATATATAACATGTATCTCTGTACAAAGACTGCTGTCAAAGGCAGCATGAACAATTTTTTCTCTGATGATTATATTTATTAAAATAAAATATATTAATTTTGAAGGGCTGGTGTTTTTATTCTGCATCAAAAACGCATGGAAAGTGTTGAACGTGGATTCCAATGGACCTAGTTCACACCAGTGCAGTGTGTTCCAGTGCAGTCAACAAAAGTAGAATATGTTGCATTTTTTTCCAGGGTTGCACCAATACCATTTTTTTTACAAGTACCGATACTTTCAGTCAAGTACTCGCCGATACCATGTACTGATACTTTGAGGTGCGATTTGCGGCAATACTAAAAAAAAATTGCACCACATTCCTGCTCAAATCTCATGAAATTCTTTGCGGTGCGATTACTGTCCGAATCGCATGCAGTTTCCCCCACTGCTCCTGTGTGTGTGTATGTGTATAGAAAGGTTCCATTTAGTTTATTAGAAATATTAGAACTGAATATCTGGCCAAATGCAAAATCTTAATAGGTGTCTTGAGCCTGCCAATTGTAGAAAATCACGGGTGCTGGAGGTGCTCACAGGGCTGGAGGAGAAATTCTGGGACCCCCTGGGTATAGAGTGGAAGTGATGTCAGTTTGGGGATGGACCGCCTCTACATCTCCTACAGCACTATAAGCACCTCTAATGGCCCTGATTTGCTATCATCGGCGGGACCGGGACACCTATGAAGATTTAGCATTTGGCCAGATACACTGTACTGTGAGTTCTACCATTTTTAATAAACTGCCCACTAGATGGCGCTTTCTATACTTGCACACACAATAGCCGTTTGGGAAGTCGCATGCGATTCAGACAGGAATCGCACCACATTCCTCTTCAAATCGCATGCAGAGCGATTTGTGCCCCTTCATTTTGTATTGACAGAAATCACACCGCAAAGTATCTGGGATGCAGGGAGAAGAGGAGACTCAGGAGAGAAAAAGCCAGCCTGTCACGTGATCGCGGGGAACCGCTGTGAAATCCGGTAAAGGAGCCATTTTTTAAATAAAACACACAGACAGGAGCACTTATTATTAGAACACAGAAGGGCTTATAAAAAGTTTAAACAGTTATGAGAGCAGAGGGGGGGAGGACGGAGGGGAGCGCAGCAGGGCTGCAGATGACGGAGGCACGTAAACTGACCACAGTGTCAGGGCTCAGCAGCCATAATACACCGTGGTCAGTTTACAGGGGGGAGGGCAGAAACTGGCAGAATCAGCCAGGTATTTCAGGTGTTACAGGGGTCTAATTACACAGCACAAGCACTGTGCTGTATAAAATGTTTTAAAGGGACAGGATCCAATTTTTTGTTTTGGGTTAACAAACACTTTAAGCCAAAAGAAGATTGCACATATCTCTCAACTGTCCCTCGTTTGAATAGATTGTCCATTTTTTGTAACCAAATAAACCGAATTAAAGTGATTGTAAAGCTTTGTTTTTAAAAAAAAATAACAAACATGTCATACCTACCTCCACTGTGCAGTACATTTTGCACAGAGTGGCCCCGAACATCCTCTTCTGGGGTCCCCCAGCGGCTCTAGCGGCTCCTCCCCACATTGGTAAACCCCCTAGGAGAAGCGCTGTCCCGGGGGGGTTACCTTGCGGGTGCGCTCCCAAGTCCAGCATTTGTGTCCATAGACATAGAATGCCGGACTCGGCCCTGCCCCCCGGCGCCTGCATCATTGGATTTGATTGACAGCAGTGGGAGCCAATGGCTGCGCTGCTATCAATCTATCCAATAAAGAGCCGAGAACCCCGGGCAAAGAGGAAGAGCACGTCTCCGCCGAGGGAATTACAGGGCTCAGGTGAGTAAAACGGGGGGGCTAGGGGACCGGTCACTGTCAGAAGTTTTTTCACCTTAATGCATAGGAGGCATTAAGGTGGAAAAACACGAGGGTTTACAACCCCTTTAACGAAAACCTGTTTAACGAATTTTTCCGAATATTCGTAAATTTGAAAATTCGAAAACACAAAATTAGAAAATCTGAAATAATAACTAACTAATAATAACTTACCTATTACTAACTATTAAATTATAGGTATTGGAATTTACTTTCAAATTTGGCTGTTAGTGAATGTAACGAATACAAATGTATCCAAAGTTACGAATTATCCAAAATAACGATCTAAACGAATGGAACGTAACAAATTAATAATAATAAAAAATAATAATAAAAACTTTTTATTATTATTATTAATTTGTTCTGTTCCATTCGTTTAGATACGGCATTCGTTATTTCGGATAATTTGTAACTTCGGATAAATTCGCATTTGTTACATTCACTAACAGCCAAAATTGTAAGGAAATTCCAATACCTATAATTTAATAGTTAATTATTATTAGTTAGTTTAGTCATTCATTCAGATTTTCTTTCTTATTTTCGAATTTACGAATTGCGATCATGACGAATGACCCAAAAAACCCAGAATAAAACAAACAAATTTTTCGGCAGTGCACATGTCTAGAACTTAGTTCCACCACCTCGGGCTCAAACCCTTACCTCCCTGCTCACCATTATCCCTTGTAAACACAGAAGTCCGGCTTGTGTGTTTGCAAGGGACAGATTGTCTCCCAACAACTCCAACAGCACTGATCTGCTGAGCGGCTCTTGAGCAGGATGGGGACAAGGGAGATGCAGGTGCCCAAGGTGCAGTGCAGATCCTGCCATCCCCACTGGATGATCTCTCCGCAAGTGAGAGAGGCGGAGCAAACTACAGTGTGCAGGGAGGTACTAGAGCCGACTGGGTGCTTTAGCTTTAAGTAATATTAAAGTCCCATTTTTTTAGGGGGGGTTTTTGTTTAAAAATAATAAACATGTCATACTTACATGCTCTGTGCAGTGGTTTTGCACAGAGCAGCCCAGATCCCTCAATGGAGCTCCTGGCCCTCTCTTCTGCCGAGTGCTCCCACAGCAAGAAGTTTGCTATGGGGGCACCTGAGCTGAGGCTTTGTTCTGTGTGTCCATTCAGACACAGAGCCGTGGCTTGGCCCCGCTCCCTCTCTCTCCTCATTGGCTCACTTATTTTGATTGACAGCAGTGGGCGCCAATGGCACCTGCTGCTGTCTCAGCCAATGAGGAGGGAGAGTCCCGGCCAGCCGAGGCACTCGAGCACATCACTGGATTGAGATGGGGATCAGGTAAGTATCAGGGGGGTTGTGCACACAGAAGGTTTTATAACATCACATAAAAAGTTGTCAGTTATGTGGGAAGTGTAGCAAGAGAATTGTAATAGCATGAACATTGCAGGAAGGATTTGTAGAAGACTAAATAACCAGCAGAATATGACCAGACCAGCACAGACTATTGTTCATGACATCTAAATAATGCAAAGGTTTGCAGATGGCAACATTATGATCGTAGCTCATGACTGTAAGCAATATAAATTCATTGTCACCTAACCATGTGAAAATATAGACCTGTGCCAAGCATTCACTGAAAGACACTATATTATCTCCTTTTACAAACATAATAAGGATCTTGTGTAGTGTAACTGTGCTATACAGTGCATCCGGAAAGTATTCACAGCACTTCAATTTTTACATGTTTTGTTATGTTACAGCCTTATTCCAAAATGGATTAAGTTCATTATTTTCCTCAAAATTCTACAAACAATACCCCATAAGGACAACGCAAAAGAAGTTTGTTTGAAATCTTTGCAAATTTGTTAAAAATACAATATGAAAAAAATCACATGTACAGTGCCTTGAAAAAGTGTTGAAATTTTCCACATTTTGTCATGTTACAGCCAAAAACGTAAATGTATTTTATTGGGATTTTATGTGATAGACCAACACAAAGTGGCACATAATTGTGAAGTGAAAGGAAAATGATAAATGGTTTTCCAAATTAAAAAAAAAAACATATGTGAAAAGTGTGGCGTGCATTTGTATAGTGCCCCCCTGAGTCAATACTTTGTAGAACCTCCGTTCGCTGCAATTACAGCTGCAAGTCTTTTTGGGGATGTCTCTACCAGCTTTGCACATCTAGAGAGTGATATTTTTACCCATTCTTCTTTGCAAAATAGCTTTAGCTCTGTCAGATTGGATGGAGAGCATTTTTGAACAGTAATTTTCAAGTCTTGCCACAGATTCTCAATTGGATTCAGATCTGGACTTTGACTGGACCATTCTAACACATGAATATGATTTGATCTAAACCATTCCATTGTAGCTCTGGCTGTATGTTTAGGGTCGTTGTCCTGCTGGAAGGTGAACCTCCGCCCCAGTCTCAAGTCTTTTGCAGACTCTTAACAGGTTTTCTTCAAATATTGCCCTGTATTTGACTCCATCCATCTTCCCATCAACTCTGACCAGCTTCTCTGAAGAATCCCCACAACATGATGCTGCCACCTTCATGTTTCATGGTGGGGATGGTGTGTTCAGGGTGATGTGCAGTGTTAGTTTTCCGCCACACATAGCGTTTTGCTTTTAGGCCAGAAAGTTAGATTTTTGACCAGAGTACCTTCTTCCACATGTTTGCTATGTCCCCCACATGGCTTTTCACAACTTGCAAATGGGACTTCTTATGGCTTTCTTTCACCAATGGCTTTCTTCTTGCCACTCTTCCATAAAGGCCAGATTTCTTGAGTGCATGACTAATAGTTGCCCTGTGAACAGATTCTCCCACCTGAGCTGTGGATCACTGCATCTCCTCCAGAGTTACCATGGGCCTCTTGGCCCTTCTCTGATTATGGCTCTCCTTGCCTGGCCTGTCAGTTTAGGTGGATGGCCATGTCTTGGTAGGTTTGCAGTTGTGCCATAGAAAGAGAAGACCCCCACTATGCCAACATCCAATGGATATATGTAAGGATTGAGAGAGTTGGGCTCTCTCAAAAAAGGCGGACTTTGTGGGCATATCATGAGGCAGTAATTATATAAAAATTAAAGATTAAAATAACATATAACAATCAACAACACCCTATTACTTGACAAGGTCAACAGATACCCAATGCAACAGACATAGAGGTTTGGATCCTTTCATTGATAAATGGAAAATCCGAAAATTGTTCAGGATAGATATGTATTTATAGCAAAGGTATGACTCAAAAACTCCTCCACGCTTGCTTGTCTTAGTTGTCCCATACTTTTTCCATTTTTGGACGATGGATTAACAGTGCTCTGTGAGATGTTCGAAGCTTGCTATTATTTTATAACCTAACCCTGCTTTAAACTTCTCCACAACTTTATTCCTGACCTATCTGGTGTGTTCCTTGGCCTTCATGATGCTGTTTGTTTACTTCTCTAACAAACCTCTGAGGGCTTCGCAGAGCAGCTGTATTTATACTGAGATTAAAGGTGGACTCTGAAGGCAATTGGTTCCACTAGATTTTAGTTAGGGGTATCAGAGTAAAGGGGGCTGAATACAAATACAAAAAATCGGAGAAGGTAGGGGGTATCTTGAGAAAAATTACTACTCCAATGCCTATAACACCGTTAGGTGGTCAGCCCTCTAACCAAACATATACTACAAAAAGGGGAAGGGGTGCACTGTGAGAAAAGAGCTCCCAACACGGGCATCCAAGCGGTTAATTAGGCAGACTCTGCTTTTGGGTAGTAAATCACTAGTGTTTATTGAAAATAGTAGATCAATAAAAAAGAGACTCATTGCTCCTGTATGCACAGTGTATATGTAGAATCACCCTTCACCAATAATTGAAAAACCAATAACACAGCACACTGATCCGGATCATGTTATAGACTAGAGAGGTTCAGATGTAGATGCAATGCCCGATTGGGCATGTTTGTGTAGACAATAAATATTGCATAGATTATGCATCAACATCTGCAAGTCCTAGATGTCCCAAGGCTATGCCCATGTTCTATAAACGTTAGAAATGGCGTGAGTCAAAGTATTGAGTTGATTAATGTTTGGCAATAGTTGAACTCAAAAGCCTTGACGGGACACATCACATGTGCGTAACAGAAAGAAAGGCAATATGGCATAGTCCTGCTTGCAGCCAGCAATAATCAAATGGGACACAGTTTCACGCTATGAAGGAAGCAAAAGCGTGCATCAACCCACACCTGTGTGTATTATCTTCACACGCACGAGAGGAAAATCCAACAAAGAGCAACGGGAAGTAAAGGCTAATTTACAACCGTCTTATCTCACCGATATAGGTTTTTTGGGGGTTGACGGATATACCTTCCGGATTGGCCAAGTTGGCATGTTGTTCTGTTTAGGCTTCCGGTGTTGTTCCTTGCAAAGGCAGCTGCTAGTTGGCGTCACTGAGTCAGCCACGCAACTCTGTGTTAGCCATCTCATTGCACAGAGAGTAGACTTCCTGCTGTAATACAACACATATAGCTGGTGCGCCCTCTTGTGCCAAAGGAGTAGAACTGGGGTTTCCTTGTGACAGTCAACTGACTGCGCAGTTGATCAGGGCATGTCGCCTCATGGGTCCATGACATGTGCTGTGACATCAACACGTTTCACGTGCATGCGTAGCTTCATCAGGATACATGTCCATCCTCCTCCCCCCCTTAAGTAGAGGGCCATCATTGGGATGAAAAGTCGCCAATGAGTCCAAACATTTAATGGTAATTGTCATAATGTAACAGGGAGGGCCAGCAGGTTATTTTATAGGATCCACAATTCTCCAGAAAAATCCACCACTTTTCTTATTTGAGGAGAACTTTGTTGAAATCCCCCCTTCTAGGGCATAGGTTTAGGGCATAGATGCCCTTGACTTTCATTCCCTCACAATTGCCTCCATGTATTTTTTTAAAGTGTTTTGCTAGTGGACTTTCGGGGTCTTTTTCCTTCATTTCTCTAATATGTTCACCAACCCTAACTCTTTGGTTGTCTTTTTGTTTTTCCAATATAGAATTTACTACAAGGGCATGAAATCATGTAGATAACCTTGGTTGTAGAACAATTTATCAGGTCATTGATTTTATAGGAGTTAATCCACTCTGAGTCCATAAAAGAGTCCGTACGTCCACAAAAGGGCAAACTTGACATTTCCCACATGGAAACATTCCCTTGGATCTTGGGTATGTGGACATCCAATTGTCCGCAGGGGATCTTATGAATTCTGAGCAGATCAAGATGTCCCCCAGATTATGTCCCCCAGATTATGTGCTCTGTGTGCCACCATGTTTGGGGCCTTGCCTACTTATTTTGCTATTTTGGGGTTGTTCTGCAGGATACTCCAATGATTCTGGAGGAAGCCCCGTACCTCATCCCATTGGGCACCAAATTGGGTAATCAGGCGAACCTGATTATCCTGTCCTTCCTTTTCTTTCCTTCCCTTTTCATTATCCTTTTTGGATTGTAGGAGCTGACTTCTGTCACATATGGCAGCCTTATGTTTTGCCCTACGAAGCTGTTTATGCGAGTAGCCATGTTCATGAAATTGGTGAGTAGCCACATTCACGAAATCGGTGATATAGCTCTCTATATCGGTGGCAACATATAAAGTATAGGGGGAGTAGCACCCTCCTAGTTAGGTGCTAGAATATTGTGTAAATTTAGTTCTTTTTGGGCTCCTCTGTAATCGGTGGTGCAGTTGTTGACTGTTTGGGTCCAATCTGGGTCTCAAGGGCTGCAGGTTTGATTTATTTTCCTTGGTCAAATGAGCAATCTGAATATTTATGGTGTGCCGGGTTGCCTTTACACTAATAGGGGAAAGGAAACTGTGGCAATCAGTGGCCCTTTCACGGGTGAGTGCTACAGGGGGCTCAACTGCGGCCCCTCACATAACATCATTTTTAGTACATATAATGCTAGAGAAGATTTCAGACTCACTAGAGCAGTCTTTCTCAACCTTTTTACCAAAGAAATCTCAAGGAACACTATAGGCAGCAAACATTTGACCCGCAGGGGAAATATATGATGGAAACCTCTGTGATGTGTACATACATGGAGGTACCTGTGCCAACTGCCGAATTAATAGGTATTTGGTCCAGTGAGCCTCCAGCTGCAATGCGAAGCAAAACATTTATCAGTGGTATGATTACCACTGCTAAATGTGGCAGCTTCCTCCTGGTTGTCAGGGAGCCAGCACCCACCGGCACCCTAGGAACCAGTGACTCATTCCCACTTGACGTCATTGACCAATGTTTTTAACCTATAGTGTTAAACAATTTCCTCTATTGGTAAATGTTAAAGCGGAGTTTCCAAAAGTGGAAGCTCCGCTTATCTGCCTCCCCCCTCCGGTGCCACATTTTTCACTTTTCAGGGGGAAAGGGGGTGCGGGTACCTGTTTTTGACATCTACCCATCCCCATTTCTGAGAGATCTAGCTGGGCCATTCAGAAAGCACAGCGATCTTCGCCTATTAACCGTAGGGAACCAGCTGTAAAGCCTTACAGGCAATGGCGGCCGGCAGCACCCGAGACAAATGGAAACATCGTCTGGAGTGCCAACATCGCTGGATTCCAGAACAGGTAAGTGTCCTAATATTAAAAATCAGCAGCTACAGTATGTGTAGCTGTTGACTTCTAATTTTTTGCTGGGGGGGCAGAACTCCGCTTTAACTCTTATGATCGAATGTTCTTATGGCTATTTTTCTCTTAGGATGGAATGCTAAGGAATTACCAAACATTCCAGGTATTTTTCTTTACATTTGCATGAATGAGAAAACATTCACAGAGCAATTTTTCTATGAATAAACTCCCTAGTGACAATCATTTTCTTAAAAGCCTGATGCATGATGCAATAATTTTTGTAATAATTGTGAAATTAAAAACCACTTCCGGATCGATATACGTCGTTACATTGAGGACGGATATCATTGTTATGGCATTGTTATGTCATAACCCCGGTATCCTCGTGTTTGGCCGGCGGTCTGCTACAAGATAAAAGTGCGCGAGATCACTTTTATCGGCAGCGGGAGAGGGCCCCCCTCCCGCCGTACTCCGGTGCCTTCCGCCGCTTACCGGAGCCATCGGCAGTGGCGGAGGCGATCCGGTCCTCTCTGTGGCTGTGCATGGAGACAAGTGAGGGGAAGATGGCCCACCCATTTCCACGATTTTGCAGGGCGGAAGCGACGTCAAAACGTCACTTCCACCCATAGCTCTTAAAGGGCTATTTTTTAAAATAATTTTTTTAAATGACAATTTTTTTTTTAGTCTAAATATGAGATCTGAGGTCTTTTTGACCCCAGATCTCATATTTAAGAGGTCCTGTCATGCTTTTTTTTTCTATTACAAGGGATGTTTACATTCCTTGTGATAGGAATAAAAGTGACACCATTTTTTTTTTTTTTTTTTAATGTAAAAATAAAAAATAAAAGGTAAAATAAATAATAAGAAAATAAATTTTAAACGCACCCCATCCCGCCGAGCTCACGTGCAGAAGCGAACATATACGTGAGTAGCACCCGCATATGAACCTCCTCTGTAACTCAAAACATGCAACTTGTAGAATTTTTTAAACGTCGCCTATGGAGATTTTTAAGGGCAAAAGTTTGTCGCCATTCCATGAGCGGGCGCAATTTTGAAGCGTGACATGTTGGGTACCAATTTACTCGGCATAACATTATCTTTCACAATATAAAAAAAATTGGGCTAACGTTACTTTTGTCTTATTTTTTAATTCAAAAAAGTGTATTTTTTCCAAAATAAGTGTGCTTGTAAGACCGCTGCGCAAATACGGTGTGACAGAAAGTATTGCAACGATCGCCATTTTATTCTCTAGGGTGTTAGAAAAAAAATTATAATGTTTGGGGGTGCTAAGTAATTTTCTAGCAAAAAAAAATGTTTTTAACTTGTAAACAACAAATCTCAGTAAGAGGCTTAGTCCTTAAGTGGATAAAGAAACATAATAATGGCCAGAAAGAAACCTAGACAGTTAAAATTGCAGTGTCCCCTTTATATTGGTGGTCAGTATAGAAATGCCACCATATATTGGCTCTGCCAAGTGACATTGGTGTGGAATTATGCAAGCACCGTTGGTTGAGGGATCAACCCACCACTGCTCGCTGCTCAAGGAGGCGGTAGTAACCTCTGAAGGAATCCTAAGGTTCCACAGAGGCTGGTTGAGAATGGTTTGGTTGAAGATTGGAAATATAATGTGGAAGAAAGTGAGATACTGGGGGCACGTGACATGAGGTTAGGGGTGGGCAGTCAATGTCAACTAAGGCTTGGGCAGTCAATGTCAACTAAGGGATCTGTGTTAAGGCTTCATGAAGACCAGTGTCTCTTGGTGACAATAAGGCAGCTGGAATGTTTTCTAACAGGATTCATGAAGCCTCTGCTTTTGTTAGAGATGTCTCAGGCTGAGTTGTGATCTATTGGGGTTAGCATTTGTATGAAGTGTCTTTACTGTTTCTGGCTGTCCACCCCAGATATAATATTTCAATCAGACCATTTTCATCACTGACTTGCAAATTCTGGTGAAATTAGGGTAGCTTGGTGTTCAATATGACTTCCCCATTCTCCCCACTCACTCGGGGTTCATCAGATCTCATTATCACAAAAAGTAAGACAGTCTTTCCGTTATGTTTTCACAAACCCCTTTTTTTTTTAGGTCGTAAGGCTGTGTCATGTGAACTGCATGATCTTTCTTATTAAATACATTTATATCCTTTGAACTCAAAAGTCAATCCCCTTAAAAATTGATCATAAAATACTTGAGCTTCCGCTGTAGAGCTGACTTCACATCCTTATTTTTCAGGCTGTAAATGAAAGGATTTAGCATGGGAATCACAGCTGTGTTAAGCAAAGACAAAAATTTACTGGACTTAATGGTGCCAATTGGGGTGAAATATTGACAAACAAGACTTGCATAGTGAAGAGTAACAACAGTTAGGTGTGAGGAGCATGTGTAGAAAGCTTTAGCTCTCCCCGTACTAGACCTAATTCTCATTATGGTGGCAATAATGAATGAGTAGGAGATGAAGGTGAGGAGAAATGGGGTGAAGACTGAAAGTAAACCCCCCTGTGTGAATATTAACAGCTCCAAAATAGAGGTGTCATCGCAGGATAGGTACATCAGTCCTATAATATCACAGAAGAAGTGGTTAATTTTAATAGAAGTATAGCAAGATAATCTTGACAATATACCCATTGCAGGTAGAATTTGTAGAAGACTAAATGACCAGCAGAATATGGCCAAGCCAACATAGACTTTACTATTCATGACAGCTGAATAATGCAATGGCTTGCAGATGGCAACATAACGATCGTAGCTCATGATAGTAAGTAGGATTAACTCATTGCCACATAACCATCCAAAGAAGTAGACCTGTGCCATGCAGTCATTGAAAGATACGACATTATTCCCTGTTACAAAGATACCAAGGATCCTATATAATGTTACAGTGGTGGAAGTCATGTTGACAATCGACAGATTACACAGGAAGAAATACATTGGAGTGTGAAGCTGAGAATCCAGGCATACCAATAAAAGAATGGACATGTTGCCACCAAGAGATATAAGATAAATGAGAAGAACCAGAAAAAATATAGGAACCTGTAATTGGGGGATATCTGAAAGCCCATTAAGAATGAAGAAGGTCACCATTGTCTCATTTTTCTCATTCATGTTTAACTTTAAGAATTCAGCAAAAACAGTAATATTACCTTTACTATACTAATGCCCAACCAGACACAGGAAACACAACAATTTTGCCAACCTCCTGCTGACAGTCTGTCCATCGGTCCATAGGTTAGATTGTACAACACACTTGCAGACTAGGGGTTTAAGAATAATTAATCCTCTCCTCATTTACTCAATCCAACCCTGTGACTATTTTTTCCAGTAGCCCAGTCAAATTAATATATATTTCAACCCCAAAGAAGATTAATATTTGATCTCTGGATCCCTATTTAATGTAATACAACATTTTGGTAATCAAAAATGTTGTCACCCACAACAGATCGTTGACTGGCATTTGACTACCCAACATTCTCAATGAAGAGAACTTTTCTTCACCCCATACACCATTTTTGCAAACATTGTCTTAGCACTTGTTAGCGCCGCACTATATTTATACTATTTGATTAGAGTTTTTTAGTATCTAGACTCCTAGTGCCGGCAGACAGATTCCATTTTTACTATCTCCAAGCGCAGTGTTTTCCCGTCTTAACGATTGCCTTAGCACTATGCAGGCTTAATGTAGTGTTTGGGCTTTTCACTATTTTGGAGAAATAAGAAGATTTGAGGGGTTAATGCTAAATATCTAGCCTGTCTGCATTAGGGCACACCACCATAAAACCATGGGAAGAGCTTTTCGATAAATCTTCTAATGTTTACCCAGATGTCATATTATTTATGGCAGGTGCATATTATGTGGTCCACCTCTTATAAGAATGTATCTTCTTTGTATTGTGGACATAATTTATATAAGATGTAAGATATGTAAACCCACTAGTCCAATTATTTATATTTATTCCTATTGGCTTATTTTTTTATTTGAATGTCCATTGTTGTAGCCATTGTCGGGGCAATCGTTGGGTGGAAGGGGTTGGCTTTTTCAGGGTTGAAAACTGATGGTTTCTTCTCTGTAAAACATGTTAAAATTTCAATAAAAACAAATTTGATTGAAAAAAGCTTTTTGATTTGTTAGTTTGGAATATGTTCTCCACGGTTCTTTGACAGTGTTATTTCTAAAGTCTGAACATTAATATTTTCTAGGAAAGGCACAAAAACGGTTAATATTAGATTTAAAAAAACGCAATGCAGTTTTTAAAGCACAAAATTCTAGAGCACAAAGAGTAATGGACTATCTTGGAGGATTAGTGACAAAGTGAAAGAGAATATTTTAAGACAATTTGATGGAAAGTCTTGAGAAAGGGAACTATGCCATACAGTGAACCAGAGTTCCATGAACACTTCATGTTTTTAATGATCACTTGCAGTAAAGATACTATAACATTGGTTTCTATTGAATTGTTCATGCTTTATACTATAGAATAAATCCCCTGCCAGAGTGATTGCAGTTCTGCGTATTTACAGGTTCTTTGAATGAGTGTTTTATAATCTGGCAAACCCGGTAGTCCTCAGAGGACTGGACTCTCTGAGGGCCAGCTGTTGATTGCTAGTAGTTATTTGCAACATTAATTCCTAAAATCTCAGTGGTCATTTGGCGATCTGTATATCCTCAGTGGAGGACAGAACAGTAGCGCTGTTTACAATGCATAACAAATTATTATCAAAGTATTTCTTACCATCTAGAGTCAGAATGCTAAACCTACCGGTAAGTCCCATGTAATAATGAAACAATGGGGCTCACCTGATAAACTATTGTATTTTTCTTAGGCAATCCCCCCAAAATTGCTTGATCCCTCCGTATTGTTATCCCCTGACATTGGATCAGAATATGTCTTGCTGTATCAAAGTAATTTTTACCGGAGTTTATGATCCCCAACTTTACGTTCAAAATTAGTTTTCGTTCAAAATGAATGGCATTGCAATGCATTTAACATGCATTGTGGTAACATGGGCAACACTGCAAAACAGCAGTGTAAATAGTCCCTAAGAGCTTGTTTAGATGTATGGCCAGAGGACACTAAAATCAGGTGTCCTGGAAATAAAATTTAATATACTTAAATTAGCCCTACCTGGGACATTATATTTTTATACCTGTGTTAAATATAGATGTGGTATTCTCAGCATAGTGTGAATGTGGTTCCCAGGGAAATAATGCCACTTGCTATCTCCATCTTTATCGTACCTTCATTTTAATCATGGGACATTTTCTATATATTCATGAGTTATCCAGAGATCAATTTTGAGGTTGTAATTATTAATCCTCGAAGGATATCTGGATAAGTATCACATAATTTTTCATTTCACTTTTATGTATCTATTATGAAATCCTAATTGTTTCCTAATTTAAGTATTATAATAATATATACATGTACTTGATAACATTTTTCTTGTCATAACTGAGTCCTTTATACACAATGGTGCTCTGTATATAAGTAAATTGAAAAGTATTTAACCACTTGCCGACCGCCCAAAGCCAAAACACGACTACAGGGCAGGTGGATAACTCTGGGAGGGCATACTATAACGTCCTCCCAGAATCTTGCTCTCGCGAGCCCCCTGGGGCGCACACCCAGGAATATCCCGCCGGGTCCCCTCGGATCTCGGTAAATGGCCGCTGACAGCAGCCATTTACCACGTGATTGCTCTGTCAAATGTCGGAATGATCATTTGTAAACAAACCGGCGTGATGTCCGGTTCATCTCTCCCGTCTCCGTACCGATCGGTACAGTGCGAGGGGAGAGGGGAGGGATCGGGTGCAGCAGCGCTGTGGGCTGGATCTGTAGTGCCCACAGCACTGCTCTCTGACAATTCGGGGACTCATTCATCCATCCATGCTCAGCCATCTATCCATACCATCCATACTCCGCCATGCCATCCATACTCATTCATACTCAGCCATGCCATCCATACTCATCCATACTCAACCATACTCAGCCATGACATTCATACTCAGCCATACTCATTCATACTCAGCCATGCCATCTATACTCAGCCATCCTCATTCATATTCAGCCATGCCATCCATACTCAGCCATACTCATTCATACTCAGCCATCCTCATTCATACTCAGCCATGCCATCCATACGCATTCATACTCAGCCATGCCATCCATACTCAGCCATACTCAGCCATGCCATCCACACTCAGCCATGCCATCCATACTCAGTCATTGCCATCCATACTCAGCCATTCTCAGCCATGCCATCCATACTCAGCCATACTCATTCATACTCAGCTATGCCATCCATACTCATTCATACCCAGCAATGCCATCCATAGTCAGCCATCCTCATTCATACTCAGCCATGCCATCCATACACATTCATACTCAGCCATGCCATCCATACTCAGCCATGCTCAGCAATGCCATCCATACTCAGCCATGCCATCCATACTCAGCCATACTCAGCAATGCCATCCATACTCAGCCATGCCATCCATACTCAGCCATGCCATCCATACTCAGCCATGCCATCCATACTCAGCCATACTAATTCATACTCATTCATACTCAGCCATGCCATTTATACTCAGCCATACTCAGCCATGCCATCCATACTCAGCCATGCCACCCATACTCAGCCATACTCATTCATACTCAGCCTTGCCATCCATACTCAACCATACTCAGCCATGCCATCCATACTCAGTCTTCCTCATTCATACTCAGCCATGCCATCCATGCTCAGCCATACTCATTCATACTCAGCCATGCCATCCATACTCATTCTTACTCAGCCATGCCATCCATACTCAGCCATACTCAGCCATGCCATGATGGAGACCTCTGCAATGTGTACATCCATAGAGGTTCCAGTGCCAACGGCCGAACAATTGGATATTCGGTCCAGTGAACCTCGAGCTGCAATGTGAAACAAAACATTAAGCAATGCTATGATTACCACTGCTAAATGTGGCAGGTTCCTCCTGGTTGTCAGGGAGCTGGCACTCGCCCGCACCCTAGAAACTAGTGACTTGACCTTGGCGTCATTGACCAATGTTCCTAACCTATAGTATTAGGCTGATTTCTCTATTGGTTAATGTTAAATCTTATTGTGGAATGTTCTTATGGCTATTTTTCTCTTATGCCCCGTACACACGATGGGACTTTCCACCAACAAAACCGTGGATTTTTGTTCGAAGGATATTGGCTCAAACTTGTCTTGCATACACACGGTCACACAAATGTCCCAAAATTCCGAACGTGAGAAAGCGGTGACGTACAAGATGTACAACGAGCCGAGAAAAAGGAAGTTCAATAGCCAGTGCGGCTCCTTCTGCTTGATTCCGAGCATTCGTGAACTTTTGTGCGATGGACTTGTGTACACACAATCGGACTTTCAGACAACAAAGTTATGTTGGCTGAAAATTTAGAACCTGCTCTCAAACATTTGTTGGCGTAAATTCCAACAGCAAATGTTCGATGGAGCATACACACGGTCGGACTTTCCAGCAACAAGCTCACATCCAACATTTCCCGTCGGAAAATCCGACCATGTGTACGTGGCATAAGGATGGAATGTTAGGGAATTACCGTGAAAAAAGAGGGGGCGAGAGGCTAACCTAGGTTATTAAAGCAGTGCCGCATCCAATATAAAGGATAAATATGAAAAGGGGTTCCCCTAGGTGGACTTTAAAGGCACTTAGTATTTATCTTAAGGCTCGATTCACACAGGGGCAACACGACTTCAGCGCGACTTTGCACGGCGACTTCAACGCGGCTTCAACGCGACTTCAGCGTGACTTTGATCAATTTACAATGCGACTTCAAGTCGCCTCCAGGACAGGCGACTTTGGCGGTGGCCAATCACAAAATAATCAGCTCTCTGGGAGGGAGGGGTTTGCCTGGGCAAACTAATTTTTTTAACTGTAAAGTCGCTTCAGTATAGATAGAGATCCGACTTGGAGGCGACTTCCATTGATTTCTATGGTACAGGTCGCCTACAAGTCGGATCCAAGTAGTACAGGGAGTACGCTCTGAAGTCGGAGCGACTTCAGTAGTGTCTATTAAGACACTCTGATTCCCTGTAATGTTAATCTCTTCTTGGGGCGACTTGGGGCGACTTGAGGGCTTACAAGTCGGATCCCAAGTCGTCCTAGTGTGAACCGAGCCTAAGTACAAATGTGTCGAAATGTACAATAATGTAATAATAAACAAATTTTATTTATAAACAACATTAAAAAAACAATACAATGAGACATAGACATATCTAAGTAGTTCATTTATATCACCATACAAAATGAATATATGAAAAAATTTAAAAAAGCGGGAACTCTTCTCACAAACAACGCGTTTCAGGATATAGTATAGTCCTTCTTCAGGGAGCAGAGAAAGAGAAAAGAGGTATTTATCTAAGATATGATTAAGATATATGGTTAATCGATTTACCATAGCATCTAAGAGCATAGTGTTATATGTTTAAAATAGTGTGATCATAGCACTTACATAATATAGAATGGTGAAGTAGTTGTTACAATGTTTCATTGAATCACATTAAAAGCTTAGAATCAACATAGCACCAGGTATTGGTACTGGTAGAATTGCTGTCTAGCGACAACATGGGCATCAGAGAGGTCTGTAAGTATATACCAAATAGTATTGTCCTCAGATGGAGGAGGTTCCCCTCGCGTTCCACGGCAAGATGGCGGCCAGAGCGATATACTGAGGCAAATGGAGTCCCTGGATGTAGAAAAGTATATCAAAAATATAAATCCAGAACCTAGCTGGACTTATAGTCTAAACATTTAAGCAATTAATAATATGTGTATATACCTGTATATATTGATAAGTTGATAAAAAATATTGTTGGATCAAAAATTGGGCCTTAGGCGGTGGTGGTGGCGGCACAACACTGTAAAGCCTCACAGATACTTTTGTTGAGCGCAGGAACAGGCCCTGCTGTTAAATATTTGATCAAAAATGGTAATTACACGCCCCTGTTAAACAGGGGCAGAAAAATTGGGCCTTAGGCAGTGGTGGTGCCCTGAACCAAAAATATTCTTAGAAGCTGTCATCATGAAGATTGAGGAGGAATAGTCACTCAGCATATGCAGTCTTCAAGGGATCCCACATCTATAGAAAAATCAATCGGTTACATCAACATCAGGTGCTTGGTAGCTGGTGATCCAAAACTGATTCATTTTTATGAATGTGAGCCAATCAACAGAGTCTGTGGACAGGCGCACTCTGTGATCGTTTACAAAGCCTCCAGTAGCACTGAATGTGCATTCAGAAAGAACGCTGGATGCAGGACAGGCCAGTAGCTTAATTGCATATTGACCAAGCTCTGGCCAGTGGTCCATCCTCAAGACCCAGTAACCCAGTGGATGTTCTGGTGGAAAGGTCTCCAGGTCTGATCTTGCCCCTAGATATTCCTGCACCATGTAATTCAGACTCTGGCAATGATTGCTGGAACCGATCAGACCTGGGCGCTGAGGACTGAAGAATTGTCTGAAGGCATCGGTCAGCCGGCCACCTTCTCCACCGCTCTTTCTGTGACTGAATGAAGCCTCAGCAACACGTTGTCCAGCACCAGGAAATTGTAACCTCCCAGGTTCTAGAAACGCATTGCACAAACCTTTCTGCAAGGCCTCCTGAAGATGTTTCATCCTCTGCTCCCTCTGCAAAGGCTGGATAAGTTCTGCAACCTTACCCTTGTAATGTGGATCAAGAAGGGTTGCCAGCCAGTAATGATCCCTCTCCTTGATACCACAAATTCTAGGGTCCTTTTGCAGGCTTTGCAGGATCAGGGAGGCCATGCAGCATAAGTTTGCAGAGGCATTCAATCCTGAGTCCCCTGGGTCACTAAGGATCACATGATTCTTAACCACCTCCTCCCAGCCACATACAACTCCATGGGTTTCTGGGGACTGCAAACGATCCCTTGAAGACTGCTGCTGATGCTGAGTGTTATCCTCCACCTGACACAATCTTCCTCCTCCTCTTCTTTTTCCTGTGTGATCGGCGGGCCTGCAGTAATACTAATATCTGGATAAAGGGGGCCTTGAGAGGTAAGGAAGTCCTCCTTTTCCTCCCGCTGTTCTGCCTCAAGTGCCCTGTCCGTTATTCCAGGAAGTGTGTGCTCCAAGAGGAAGACAAGAGGGACAGTATCACTGATGCATGCACTGTCACTGCTCACCATCCTCGTGGCCTCCTCAAATGGTGACAGGACAGTGCATGCTTTCTTGATCAGTAGCCACTGGCGTGGTGAAAAAAAGCCAAGCTCCCCTGACCCTGTCCTGGTGCCATACTCACACAGGTACTCATTGATGGCCCTCTGCTGTGTGTGCAGCCGCTGCAGCATTGCCAACGTTGAGTTCCACCTGGTGGGCATGTCAAAAATGAGGCGGTTCTTGGGCAGGTTGCATTCTCTTTGAATGTCAGCCAGCCGAGCACTGGCATTATATGACCACAGACTTTCCTGGTCTGCCTCAGGAGATCCTGTAAGCCAGGGTACCTGCTTAAGAACCGCTGCACCACCAAATTCAGGACGTGAGCCAAACAGGGAACATGGGTCAAGTGTCCCTGTCGGAGGGCGGAGAGGCGGTTGGTGCCATTGTCGCATACAACCATTCCTGGCTGAAGTTGGCGTGGTGTCAACCACCTCTGAGCCTGCCCCTGAAGAGCTGACAGAATCTCTGCCCCAGTGTGGCTCCTGTCCCCTAAGCAGACCACCTCAAGCACCGCATGGCATCTTTTTGCCTGAGTGCTTGCGTAGCCTCTTGAACGCCTACGGAGCACTGCAGGTTCAGAGGAGAAATCTGTAGAGGAAGAGGCCATAGAGGAAGAAGAAGAGGAGGAGTGGAGGAGAGAGCTGTGGCAGAATCACCACTAGCATTTTGGTGGCGTGGTGGCGGAACAAGCTCCAACAATACTGAACCCTGTCCTGCATCCTTCAAGGCTGCCAGCAGAGTTACCCAGTGTGCCGTGAAAGAAAGGTAACATCCCTGTCCATGCCTGCTGGACCACAAGTCAGCAGTAATATGCACCGTACTGCTGACCTCCATGTCCAACGAGGCCAAGACATTGCCTTCCACATGCTGGTAGAGAGCCGGAATGGCCTTCCGTGAAAAGAAATGATGTTTGGGAACCTGCCACTGAGGGAGTGCACATTCCACAAATTCACGAAAGGGGGCAGAGTCTACCAGCTGAAAAGGCAGCAGTTGCAGTGCTAGCAATTTGGCCAAGCTAGCATTCAGACGCTGAGCATGTGGATAGCTGGGACCGAATTTCTTTCGACGGTTTAGCAACTGGGGTAGGGAAATTTGCCTGCTAAAATCCGATGTTGGTGTACCGCTAGCAGATTGGCCGCAAGTACTTGGGACACCTATTTCTATACCTTCATTCCTCTCAGTGCAGGTTTCTGAGAGGACTGGAGGTATAGTGGGGTTGGAGATCCCAGCTGATGAGGAGCAAGGAGAGGTCTTTGATGTGGGTCTTTTAAGTGCTGTTGCCAACGGACTGCATGGGAGGTCGTCATATGTCTGGTCAAGCATGTGGTGCCCAAGTGGCTGCTGTTTTGGCCACGCTTGATACGCTTCAGACATATGTTGCAAACAGCAACGGTGTGATCTGCTGCACATGTGTCAAAAAGGGCCCACGCCAAAGAACTTTTCAAAATATGTGGGGAGTCAGCAGCACCCTGCACCTGCTTAGCTCTGTGGTGTGATGCAATAGGGTGGCTGCCCTTAAGCTGCCCCCTGGAGGGCATCCTGCCTCATTGGAGATGTGCCTCCTCCTCCTCTCTTCTATCAGGCACCCAAGTAGAGTCAGTGACCTCATCATCCCCTCCCTCCTCGTCACTGGAGCAAACTTGGCAGTATGCTGCAGCTGGGGGAACATGACTGCCAGTTTCTTGACCTTCTTGGGCACCCCCTCTCTCTAGCATGATGTTACTCCCTTCCTCAACCCGGGTACCATCATCGGAGCCTTCAAATCACTGCACATCCTCCTGCAGCATGTACCCGACACTGTGACTGAATAGTTCGGGGGACTCCTCCGTGCATGATGGTGGGACTAGGTACGGAGTGACTATTGACATGGAGCCGATGGAATAGGCCGCTTTGGCAGCTGTATTGGCAGGCAAACTACTCCGCGCCTGGGTGACAGAGGATGAGGAGGATGAGGAGGGCTTTGTTATCCATTCCACCAACTCTTCTGCATGTTGTGGCTCAATAACACGGCCAGCTGCAGAAAAAAAGGACAAGCGTGCTCCACGGCCACGTGCTGAGGATGCACTGTGTCCACGACCAGCACTGTCGACTGTAGACACAGAGCCTGCTTGCCCTCTTTTAGTGGCCTGTGAGCGTCTGCCTCTCCTTGGTGGCCTTCCGGACATGCTGTAAATTTTGTTTAGGAAAACCACACTACACCGTATTGTGTATTGTGTACACCACCAGAAAAGTAGTAGCAAGTGCACTAGGGGTGCATGATACTGTGTACACCAACAGAAGTGTAATAACAACTATGGGTGTACTGTATGTATTGTGTACTGTGTACACCACCAGAAAAGTAGTAGCAACTGCACTAGGGGTGCACGGTACTGGGTACACCAACAAAAGTGTAATAACAACTATGAGTGCACTGTATGTATTGTGTACACCACCAGGAAAGTAGTAGCAACTGCACTAGGGGTGCACGGTACTGGGTACACCAACAGAAGTGTAATAACAACTATGGGTGTACTGTATGTATTGTGTACTGTGTACACCACCGGAAAAGTAATAGCAAC
>NC_133332.1:30731953-30773725 GCF_042186555.1 Aquarana catesbeiana
CAGCCCATGGTTGAGAATGGAGATCCAAGAGACATCCTAACAATGAGATTCTCCATGACAGTTCTAGGCCTCATGGTACCCTTCTTGGAGGCAGAACCATTCATTCGCCCAATTTCATTCAAGAAGTCTCCAACTCACCATATGGTCGACCTGGAAAAAGCAGGCTTCTTCTCTCGATTTACACATGTTCCTGTCCAGCCAAGGGAGGAGTTCTCCATCTTGCTGGATCAACATTCCAGCCCTAATAGTGAGGAAATCCTTTTTTCCCTATCACTGGTTATCACAACAGATGCAAGTCTCTCAGGCTGGGTAGGAGTGTTCCAATCCCAAAAATTCCAAAAACATGGTCAATGGGGAAAACCAAGCTCCCTATCAACATCTTAGAGCAGACAGCAGTCCAATTGACTCTTCAGCACTGGACCTCCCTTCTGAAGTGACACCCAATCTGGGTGCAGTCAGACAATACCATCATCAAGGGGTCACCAGGGGTCTAGCTGCTTTGAAGGAAGCAAACCAGATACTCTTAGGGAGAGAAACTCACTGTCCAGCGATCTCTGCAGTCCGCATCAGTGTCCTGTACTGTACTCTAAGATATGCTATTTACAGGTAAGCCAAAATTACATTTTTTGCCATTTGTGTCCCATTGGGGAGATTTTCTTTCTTTTTTAGCCACAATAGAAAGTGAGAAAAATTCTCCCAAAACTGATGGCAATCCTATCTTTGGCAGTTGTCACTGGAGCAGGTTCTGGTAGTAACTGCAGAATTTTTAATTTCCCATCACTTTCTGTCTAGCTGACAGTGGTCACCAGGACAAAGATGAAGGTTGAATTTCTCTAAGGGTGACACAGACAGCAGTAAAAACCTAACAGGGGTTCATAAACCTTTCGCACACCATTTAAAACTAAAACAAAGGTTTGGCTCTATATACAAATTTAAATTGGCATGGTCCTGTAGGGCTTACTAAACGATTTTATGTATTGCTATGTTATTTGCCTGATTGAATCCAGATAAAGTCAGATTTCATCTGACCTCATGTCAGGCTGCTGACCTTGGTAGGATCCCCCTGACTTTTGGAAGTTGGATTTGATTTCTCATCACTTTCTTATTTTGATGAGAAATTCAACCCAGAGGATGAAACTTCCCATCAGGTACACAGACATCAATGAAAAAAAAAAAACTGGCAGGGGTTCTAACCCTCCCCAGTTCTTTCCAAATCTAAAAACACAATAACGTTTTTTTTGGAATTATAAGACTGAACATCCTTTATCTGTAATGGTAGTATTCAGGAGCCAGGGAAAGCCAGTGCTTTTTACGAAGTCATGGAACTATTGTTTCCATTGAAGCCTGTAAGCATGTGCGTGGTTCTGCAGGAGGGCTCTGCTCTTGGACTGGCTTTCTTTGAGCCATAGCTGTGTTAAGCCACAGCCATCCTGATAGGTTCCTTTAAGTTTGTTGCTATCTGGTTTGTAGGATGTCTCAAGCCCAGAGTTAGGAGAATCCGTCACTTTGCCCATTCAGGTCAAAGTTCTCTTATATGGGAGAAAAAAATCCCATCTTCTAATACTGCCCTTCAAACCACTCCTGTTGGAGCTCTTAGTATATACTTAGTGCTTACAGGCAAGATGGAGCATGAGACCTCCTCCTCCCAGGATTAAGTGCTGATTTCTGATTGGCAAATAGCCAGGCCCAAACACTGTCACCGAAGTAGGAGGAAGGTAAACCCTATGCAAGCTTTAACACCATCTGACATACAGCTTACACGGGAAGACTCAGATGGATGAACGGAACATGGGTAAAATAAGTACCACTAGGTGGTGTTTGTGTATGGATAGGCGGAATGGTATTCTTCTCAGAAGAGAACCTGTCAAACACCATTTTGCCTTGTATTGTGTCAGGATACTGGAGGAAGTCAATAAAGTACCAACCCCATCTTTTTTTTCTTACACTTAACAGATGACAATAGTGCCCTCTATTCCTGTCTTTGTACTAATCAGCTCTCTGTATGGAGCACGTTTTTTTTTTTTCTTCCTTTTTAAATGTTTTAAGTAAACGTGGATTTTATGCGCCCATTGTATTTACAGTATCTCACAAAAGTGAGTACACCCCTTACATTTTTGTAAATATTTTATTCTATCTTTTCATGTGACAACACTGAAGAAATGACACTTTCCTACAATGTAAAGTAGTGAGTGTACAGCTTGTATAACAGTGTAAATTTGCTGTCCCCTCAAAATAACTCAACACACAACCATTAATGTCTAAACCGCTGGCTACAAAAGTGAGTGAAAATGTCCAAATTGGGTCTAATTAGCCATTTTCCCTCCCCGGTGTCATGTGACTCGTTAGTGTTACAAGGTCTCAGGTGTGAATGGGGAGCAGGTGTGTTGAATTTGGTGTTATCGCTCTCACTCTCTCATACTGGTCACTGGAAGTTCCACATGGCACCTCATTGCAAAGAACTCTCTGAGGATCTGAAAAAAAGAAATGTTGCTCTACATAAAGATGGCAAAGGGAATAAGAAGATTGCCAAGACTCTGAAACTGAGCTGCAGCACGATGGCCAAGACCATACAGCGGTTTAACAGGACAGGTTCCACTCAGAACAGGCCTCGCCATGGGCGACCAAAGAAGTTAAGAGCATGTGCTCAGCGTAATATCCAGAGGTTGTCTTTGGGAAATAGACCTATGAGTGCTGCCAGCATTGCTGCAGCGGTTGAAGGGGCGGGGGGTGTCAGCCTGTCAGTGCTCAAACCATACGCCGCACACTGCATCAAATTAGTCTGCATGGCTGTCGTCCCAGAAGGAAGCCTCTTCTAAAGATGATGCACAAGAAAGCCCACAAAGTTTGCTGAAGACAAGCAGACTAAAGACATGGATTAAGGCTCCATTCACACTAGCGCGTTTTTTGATGCATTTTGCATTTTGCAGACATGCATGGGAATTTTTTAACATGGGTTCCTATGGAACATGTTCACATCAATGCCTTTTTGTATTTCTGCGTTTTTGGAAAGGGTCGGGGACTTTTTTTCATGCAAAAAGCAGCGTTTTGCATGTAATGGAAGTCAATGGACAAGCATCAAAAACGCAAGTGCACCGTTTTTGCAGCGTTTTTGATGCGTTTTTGCCGGTTTTTTTTTTTTTGGACTGTATACAGTAAAAAAAAAATGTAAAAAAAAAAAAAAAAAAAAAAACGCAAAACGCGGCAAAAACACCGCAAAAACGCGTCAAAAACGCTACAAAAACGCTGCTCAAAAACGTGGCAAGCATGAAAAAAAAACCTCCAAAAACGCTCAAAAGCAACATGCATAGGTGTGAATCGAGCCTCATGGAACCATGTCCTGTGGTCTGATGAGACCAAGATAAACTTATTTGGTTCAGATGGTGTCAAGCGTGTGTGGCGGCAACCAGGTGAGGAGTACAAAGACAAGTGTGTCTCGTCTACAGTCAAACATGGTGGTGGGAGTGTCCTGGTCTGGGGCTGCATGAGTGCTGTCGGCACTGGGGAGCTACAGTTCATTGAGGGAACCATAAATGCCAACATGTACTGTGACATACTGAAGCAGAGCATGATCCCCTCCCTTCGGAGACTGGGCCGCAGGGCAGTATTCCAACATGATAACGACCCCAAACACACCTCCAAGACGACCACTGCCTTGCTATAGAAGCTGAGGGTAAAGGTGATGGACTGGCCAAGCATGTCTCCAGACCTAAACCCTATTGAGCATCTGTGGGGCATCTTCAAACGGAAGGTGAAGGAGGGCAAGGTCTCTAACATCCACCAGCTCCGTGATGTCATCATGGAGGAGTGGAAGAGGACTCCAGTGGTAACCTGTGAAGCTCTGGTGAACTCCATACCAAGAGGGTTAAGGCAGTGCTGGAAAATAATGGTGGCCACGCAAATATTGACACTTTGGGCCCAATTTGGACATTTTCACTTAGGGGTGTACTCACTTTTGTTGCCAGCGGTTTAGACATTAATGGCTGTGTGTTGAGTTATTTTGAGGGGACAGTAAATTTACACTGTTATACAAGCTGTACACTCACTACTTTACATTGTAGCAAAATGTAATTTCTTCAGTGTTGTCACATGACAAGATATAATAACATATTTACAAAAATGTGAGGGGTGTACTTACTTTTGTCAGATACTCTACATGCTGTGATATTGCACAATTTGTGGGGAAGTTATATTCCAATAAAATTTCAATTTTTCATTTGTTTTCAGTGTAGGAGAAGTAAAGTCTGGGGCTGGAAAAAGAGTTTTGAAGGAAGAAAGTCTTTTTAAAATAAAAGCAATTGGGCTAAATTTACAAAAACTTGGGAAACGGGGAACGTACAGCACAGTGTAAAGTATTATAAGTTGTGGAATAGGGAATGCACAGCATGGCATACAGAATAAGGTTGTGTGGAATAGGGGATGTACCACAAGGTACAGAATTAAGCATTTTTAATAGGGACTGCATACCTCCCAACTTTTTGAGATGGGAATGAGGGACACCTATTAGCAAAAGTATGCAGGCATAGGACACACCTGTACAAAAGAACCACCTCCTTGGGTCAGTTGATTGCCTCCCACGGCTTTAAATATCATCTCTACGCTGATGACACCCAAATCTATCTCTCCACCCCCCAGCTCTCTCCATCTGTCTCCTCACGCATTACCAACTTACTAGCAGACATATCAGCCTGGATGTCACATCACTTTCTCAAACTCAACCTATCCAAAACCGAGCTCATGATATTTCCTCCCTCAGGTGCCACTTCCCCTGATCTCCCTGTCAAGATCAACGGCTCAACTATCAACCCATCTCCCCACGCCAAGGTCCTAGGTGTAATCCTGGACTCTGAACTAACCTTTCGACCCCACATTCTATCACTATCCATAGCTTGCCGCCTCTGTCTTCGCAACATCTCCAAGATACGCCCCTTCCTAACCAATGACACCACAAAGCTTCTAATCCACTCCTTGGTCATCTCTCTCTACTGCAACTCCCTCCTCATTGGTTTACCTCTAAATAGGCTATCCCCACTTCAGTCCATCATGAACGCTGCGGCCAGGCTCATCCACCACACAAACCGCTCAGCGTCTGCTACACCCCTCTGCCAATCCCTCCATTGGCTGCCGCTCAGTCACCGAATTAAATTCAAGATACTAACTATAACCTACAAAGCCATCCACAACCTGGCCCCTAGCTACATCTCTAACCTAGTCACAAAATACCAACCTAATCGTTCTCTTCGCTCCTCCCAAGACCTCCTGCTCTCAAACTCCCTTGTCACCTCATCCCATGCTCGCCTTCAGGACTTCTCCAGAGCCTCCCCCATCCTCTGGAATGCTCTACCCCAATCCGTCCGATTTTCTCCTACTTTATCCACTTTCAGACGATCCCTGAAAACTCATCTCTTCAGAGAAGCCTATCTGGCCCCCACCTAACAACTGTACATTTATCTTCTCAATCAGCACATCACCCACAGTTATTACCTCTTGTATCTCTTGACCTTCCCTCTTAGATTGTAAGCTCTAAGAAGCAGGGCCCTCTGATTCCTACTGTATCAAATTGTATTGTATTTGTACTGTCTACCCTCAAGTTGTAAAGCGCTACGTAAACTGTTGGCGCTATATAAATACTGTATAATAAAAAAAACCCACAAGTGTTTTTTTTTTTTTTTTTTAAACTACTATTCCTTTATATTGGCTTTTGACATTTACAAGTGCAGCAATTTAGAAATCAGATGAAAGGCTTAGTACTGGGAAACACTTTTTGAAAGATAAAAAGTTAATTTTATATACAACTATATACAGTACCTCACAAAAGTAAGTACACCCCTCCAATTTTTGTAAATATTTTATTATAACTTTTCATGTGACAACACTGAAGAAATTACACTTTGCTACAATGTAAAGTAATGAGGGTACAGCTTGTATAACAGTGTAAATTTACTGCCCCCTCAAAATAACTCAACACACAGCCATTAATGTCTAAACCGCTGGCAACAAAAGTGAGTACACCCCTAAGTGAAAATGTCCAAATTGGGCCCAATTAGCCATTTTCCCTCCCCGGTGTCATGTGACTAGTTAGTGTTACAAGGTCTCAAGTGTGAATGGGGAGCAGGTGTGTTACATTTGGTGTTATCGCTCTCACTCTCATACTGGTCACTGGAAGTTCAACATGGCACCTCATGGCAAAGAACTCTCTTTGCCATGCTATGTGGAATGTATAGCACACAGCAAGGAGGTGTGGAACATAGACAGCACAGTGCACAGAATGAGATGTGAAATAGGGAATGTACAGCACAGGGTATAGAATGAGGTAATGTGGAATACGGGACGTGCACCACTGTGTACAAAATTAGGTGATATGAAATACGCATGTATAGCACAGTGTACAGTGCAGCTCACTGTAGAGAATGAGATGGTGTGGAATAGGGAATGTACAGCACAGTATACCCCTTTCATGACTAAGCCTATTTTTGAAATTTGGTGTTTACAAGTTAAAATCCATATTTTTTGCTAGAAAATTACTTAGAACCCCCAAATATTATATATATTTTTTTAGCGGAGAATCTAGAGAATAAAATGGTGATTGTTGCAATATTTTATATCACATGGTATTTGTGCAGCGGTGTTTTAAACGCAAATTTTTGGAAAAGGGACACTTCCATGAATTTTAAAAAATCCAAACAGTAAAGTTACCCCAATTTTTTTGTATAATGTGAAAGATGATGTTACGCTGAGTAAATAGATACCAAACATGTCACGCTTTATAATTGCATGCACTCGTGGAATGGCGACAAACTATGGTAGCTATGAATTTCCATAGGCGACACTTTAAATTTTTTTACGGTTACCAGGTTAGAGTTACAGAGGAGGTCTAGGGCTAGAATTATTGCTCTCGCTCTGGCGATCGCGGTGATACTTCACATGTGTGATTTGAACACCGTTTACATATGCGTGCGCGACTTCCGTATGCGTTTTCTTCGCTGCGCGAGCTCGTGGGGACGGGGGCGCGTTAAAATTTTTTTTTTTTTTTTTTTATTTATTTTATTTATTTTTATACTTATAAATTGTGTTTAAAAAAAATGTTGTTTTTTTTTTACTTTTATTGCTGTCACAAGGAATGTAAACATCCCTTGTGACAGTAATAGGTGGTGACAGGTACTCTTTATGGAGAGATCGGGGGTCTAAAAGACCCCCCATCCCTCCTTTACACTTCAAAGTATTCAGATTGCTGAAAACGGCGATTCTGAATACTGTGTATTTTTTTAAATTCGGCGCCATTGGCAGCCGAGTAAACGGGTAGTGACGTCATGACGTCGCTTCCGCGTTTACATTGAGAAGGCTGGAACGAAGCCGCCGACAGCTTCGTTCCAGCCCGCCCACAGCCGCCGGAGGCACCCGATTGGACACCGGGCCTCCCGATCGCACGGGAGGCCGGTAAGAGCGGCGGGAGGGGGGGCTGTCCCCTCCCGCTCCTCCAGTATAACAGCCGAGCGGCTTTTAGCCGCATTGGTTGTTATATACGGATAGCCCATCGCCCGCTCGAAACAACGGTACCGGGATGATGCCTGCATCTGCGGGCATCATCCCGGTATAACCCCGGAAAGCCGAGTACGCATATCTGCGTACGGTCAGCGGGAAGGGGATACAGAATGAGGTAATGTGGAATACAGAATGTAGATCGCAGTGTACAGAATAAAGTGGTGTGGAATAGGGAATATACAGTACAGAACGAGGTGGTATTTCTGTTTACTGGAACAATTTTAGATAAAACAAACAGCACACAATTTTCATAGAGAGCTTTTAATGTAGAAATTTTTTGGGGGTTTACGGACATTGGACAGGCTTGCATCCAGGGATCCCCTGGTGAAAGTAGTGGATTCTCTGGTGGCTGCATGGGATCAGTGCACCCTCATCTATGCCTTTCCTCTACCTAAACTGCTTCCTCGCCTGCTCCACACAGTCTAGATCAGTGTTTCTCAAATGTAATATTTTATTAACGCCTACAACGGGCAAAAACAGGTCAATACAACCAGTATATATTACGAATAATAATAAAAACATTATACACATATCCATACAAACCTCTATAAGGGTCTCAGAGGGGGCATAATACAAATTGAGAGTCAAACAAATGCTACTGTTTGCTGCCCAAAAAATAGACAAAAAAGAAAAACCCAAATACAAGGCTTGTAGCTGCCCATGTCCATTTACCCATATTCAAACAATAAACAAACAAACCAAAAAAAAAAAAAAAAAAAAAAAAAAAAGGGGGGGGGGGGGGGCAAGGAGGTTATGGGCAGGGAGGGGATACAAGGGAGAAAGGGGGCTTGGTTATCGTTGGCTCCGGATAGCCAAGGTGCTCAAGGGGTGTGTTCAAAATTAACTTCCATTTCCCAGAAGGGCCAAGCCCTCTGCAGACAGAAAAAACTGTTTCCACAGCTTCCAAGTTGCAGAGTACTTTTGTTTGTATTGTGTAGTCAATACAAGATCTCCCATTTTACTTATATCATCCACTTTACGTAACCAATCCGCCGCTGTCAGCGGCATCTGTTTCTTCCAATGAAGCAAAATGCAGGACTTAGCAGGTGTCTTAAAATAGACTTTTGGTAGTTTTTGGCCAAAATAGTAGACACATGTAAAAGGAAAAAAGCCGGATCACCAGGAATCTTATAGTCCGTGAACTTTTGAGTCACTTCTTGAACCGTCGTCCAAAAATTGGACAATTTTGGACAGGACCAAAATATATGAAGTAGGGTTCCTCTATCCCCCAAGCATCCCCAGCATCGGTAAGTAGTGTCAGGGTAGTACCGATGAAGAAGGTGGGGGGTGAAGTACCATCTCGTCAAAATTTTATAATTGGACTCTTGAATTTTCGTACAGACTGAAGACTTTAAAGCGAATCTTAATATATGTTGTATTTGGGCAGATGTAAATTTCCACTGAAGGTCTTGTTCCCACTTATCCAGAAACGGCAGATAAGCCGCTGGGCAATTCAATAGAGAGTACGTTTTGGTGATTACTTGTGTTATGACACCTTCCTCGGAGCAGTATTCTTCATGTTTCATCAAAGGACGAACAAAGCGCATTGGATCAGGAAAGGTGTCAAAAAAATGTCGTAGCTGAAGTTCCGGCCAGAAGGACAGTGTAAAGGGTCCTGGCTCCGCCATCAATTCCTCTATAGAGGGCCACCTGCCATCTATTAGAAAATGGGATGCCTGAATTTTGCCCAACTATCGTAGAGTTCTAAATGTATTGGTGCAAAGGCCCGGGGAAAAGTTCGGGTTTCCCAGAATAGGAAATAATGGGGAGTCTGAAGAAAAAAGGGAAAATTGCTAACGTGTGAGTCTATATCAAGTGTCGCTCATATTATAGGATGACTTTTCAGTGGTGGCTGAAGATGGTCGTAACACCACAAGGTCCTTGAAAGCAATAGATGTGTCTGTGCTTGTTCTATCTGAGCCCACAGTATAAATTGACTATGACGACACCAGTCTATGATCCTACTCAAATGGGTCACTTGATAGTATTTTCGGGCATCTGGGAGAGCTAATCTGCCATATTGTTTGGGTAGTGACAATAAATGGAAAGGAAGACATCGTTTCTTATGTGCCCAGGCAAACTTAATAAAAAGCGAGTTAACCTGTCTAAAGTAAGCAAGAGGAATCTTAACTGGTAAGGCTTGGAATAAATAGAGGAACTTAGGTAGTATAGACATTTTCAACAGATTGATTCTGCCGAACCATGAATGTAAACCTTTGTTCCAGGTGTCTAGAAGAACACGAGTTCTAGACAGCAATGGCGGGAAGTTAAGCTCAAATATACATGATAGAGTTGTAGGAATGTAGGTGCCCAGGTACTTTAGAGCCATCGCTGTCCATTTAAAGTTAAAGCTAGATCTAAATATAGATAAGAGAGTAGGGGGTATCCCGATTCCCATTGCCTCTGATTTATGGCAATTTATCTTCATATTGGTTAAAGATCCGTAGATTTCAAACTCTTGTAAGAGATTAGGGAGTGAGACGGCTGGATTTATCAGAGAAAAGAATAAATCGTCTGCATAGGCCGAAATATTATACTGATTACCTCCGACAGACAGGCCCTGTATATCTGAGTTCAAACGATTTCTGCTCAGGAATGGTTCTAATGACAGCGCGAATAACAAAGGGGAGAGCGGACACCCCTGTCTTGTGCCATTTGCTATGGGAAAAAAATCAGACAAAACTCAGTTGACTTTAACTTGGGCTGTAGGTTGAGAATATACTTTAGTGATCCATTTAATAATAGTTTCCCCAAGGCCTAGTAGTCGAAGGACCTTAAACATATATTGCCAGCTCACACGATCGAACGCTTTTTCAGCATCCGTACTAAGAAAAACGCAGGGTGTGTTGGTGGAGCTGGCAACATGGTGTAGGTTAAGAACTTTTGTCATATTATCCCTAGCTTCCCTGGTGGGAATAAAACCCACCTGGTCCAAGTGCACCAGGTCTGGCAAGTGCTCAGCTATACGGGTCGCAAGGATCTTAGTGAATAACTTAACATCAGCATTTAGCAGCGAAATTGGCCTATAGCTTCTGCACGAGGTCGGGTCCTTACCTTCTTTTGGTATATCAGAAACATGCGCCTTCATGGTATCTCTAGGTAGAGTTACATCATTACCGAGGCCATCAAACAAATCCACCATATGAAGGCTTAAGATAGGAAGCAACGTCCGATAATACTGAAGAGCAAAGCCATCTGGGCCCGGGGCTTTACCTGGCTTAGTGGAGCCAACTGCCAGTTCTAGTTCCTCTAAACTTATTGGCGCTTCCAGATCCACTCTAATCTCCGATGAAATTGTAGGCAGCTGAGAGGAGTGGACATACTCGTCCATTAGAGTTTGAGACTTCATGGCAGAGGGTAAGTTATAGAGGGATGCATAGAAGTCTCGGAAAACTTCTGATATTCGCGCTGGTAGGGTAATCTTCTGAGCATTTGGGGACATGATATGTGGTATATATGACTAGAGTCGATGTTCTCTAATTGATCTAGCTAGAGTTTTCCCGCATTTATCCCCGTATTCATAGCTAATCCTCCTACATCTCTGCAAAGCTGCTTTGGCCTTATAACGTAGTAGGTCATTAATCTGAGTGCGAAGTGTAGTAAGTTCCTGTTCCAGAATAGGGGAGGATGAATGTTTGTGCTGAGATTCGATCTTTTGAAGCTTAGTCAGAAGTAAATTTAATTGCTTCTCCCTCTCTTTTTTGAGTCTGGACCCATGTTTAATTAAAATGCCTCTGAATGTTTTGTGAGCCTCCCATACTATTCCCAGGCTGCTATCTGGAGTTTGGTTCGTCTGAAAGTATAGAGGTAATTCTTTTTTAATTTCTTCAAGTATTTCTGGAATTTGAAGAAGGCTTTCATTTAGCTTCCATACGCGTAATGCCTGAGGAGTGACTTGCGACAAAGCATATGTCAATAAAATGGGAGCATGGTCAGACCACGTGATCAACCCGATAGAGGTTTTGAGGACCGCATGAAGATAGGCGTGAGGAAAAAAATCGATTCTCAAATAGATTTTATGGGGGGGGGGGGAGAATAAAGTGAATAATATCTTTCTCCTGAGTGTTGAAGTCGCCACACATCGATTAGCTGAGCTCTATGTATAGATTGTGTAATTTGTTTTTGAGAGTTTACGGGGATAAAGGATGAGCTCGTAGATGTATCTACTTTGGGGATCAGGGGGACATTAAAGTCACCACCTAAAATCAATTGACCGTCTGTAAAGTCTAATAGCTTAGTCAAAATCTGACGGATAAAGACATCCTGGTGATCATTGGGCGCATAGATTGTTGCCAACCTCAGGCGCACCCCTCCCAGGAGGCCTTTTATAAACGTAAAGCGACCTCCTTCGTCCAACAAGTTGCACTACAAGTCCATGGAAGTTTACTAGATATCAGGATGGATACCCCCCCTTAGACTTAGCTGTCCTATTGGTAGAATGATAAGTCACTGGGAAAAATCTGTTTTTGAGTACAGGCAGCTTGTTGTCTCTAAAATGAGTTTCTTTTATGAATGCTATATCAATACAAGAGGCCTTCAGATCATGTAAAAGCATTTTTCTTTTCTCGGGGATATTCAGGCCCTTAGCATTGAGGGAAAACACCTTAAGGTTATCCATTGCCAACTAGGGAAGGGGAGGGAATGAGAAGGGAGAGCAAAAAAAAAAAAGGGGGGAGCAAGCGACTGAGACACTATCCGTCCCTCCCTATAACTAAGACTGGGTAATTCCAATTACAATATACACACATACCCCCCAAAATTAATCGGAGGGTCTGTGTGTCGGCCTATCTGGGGGAGCGGCTAGAGCAGGCTCTATGAGAGCATCCCTAGTCCACTTCTACTACCCGGCCAAACTGAAACAATACCTGTAAACCGCATGCAATAACTTTCCCATATAACAACATCCCCATAGAGCATTAGATGAGAATATGGGGACAATGAGACCACCCCGTCCATATCTCGCCACCAGTCCACCACCCTCCTAAAAGGAAAAGCAGGGTGCGGTAGGCCAGTGGTAAGAGGTCGACACTGCAAGGGACCCCTCCGAGTCCCCACTCACACCCACAGGCGTGAGAGTTTATATATTCAACCATCAAGTATTTTAATCCCACCTGTGCCCCACCAGTGGCCCAGACAGTTGATCACTCCCCCCGATCTCGATGGCGTCAAGGCAATCCAATGTCGGGTGACTAACAAAATTCTACACCATCGAAAACAGGGTTGGATGAAGACAAATGACAATTCGCTAATGATGGCAAATGCCGTGGGAAATGACAATCCGCAAATGATGACAATCAATGTGGTGAGCGACAATCCACTAACAGTAGCAGACACTGTGGTAAGTGACGTGGCGGGTGACAATCTATAAATAGTGGCCAATAACAATCTGCAAATGCTGACAAGTGACATGACAAGTGGGAGCCTGCTAATGGCAGCAGGCGACGTGGCAAGTGACAACCCCAATGTAGTGACAAGTGGCGATCCTCGAGTGGTGCCAGGTGACAATCTACAAATAGTAGCAAGTTTCTGCAGATGGTGGCAGGTGACGTAGCAAGTGAAAATCTACAAATAGTGACAAGTGACACGACAAGTGACAATCTACGATAGTGACTACAAATGACAACAAATGGAAATCCACAAATGGTGGCAAATGGCATAGTGAGTGACACTCCACAAATAGTGACAAGTGAAGTGACTAGTGAAAGTCCACAAACGGTGACTAGTGACGTGATACTTTTTTTCTTTTTTTTGTTCCTTCTCTTTTCTTTTTCTCCTTTCTCCCCTTCCCCTTTTCCCTGTGGCAAGTGCAAATCTGCAAATGGTGGCAGGCAACATATCAACCATCGATCCGAAAATAGTGACAAGTGATGTGACAAAAAAAACAATCCGCAGGTGATAGCAAACGACATGACAAGTGACCATCTACCAATAGTGACAAACGACATTCTACAAGTATGGTCTCCCACCAATTCTACATTATGGTACATTTGAACCACTACATTATATATTACAATATAGAAGTATAAAGATGCGCTTTGATCACCCCGACACCATATCAACCACGGTGCCCCGGTGGTCGAAGAGCCAACACCAGCTTTTGCCCAAAAAGGTTGGTGACCGCTGCCATGGGCTCTAACCCCAGGTATCCTTGTAGACCCGGTAACACCCCAGCACAACGGTATACCTCATTATACGTGGGGAATAGGAGGAAACCCCCATCGACTCCAATCACCTCCACGGAACCGCAGAAAGCGTAACCTCCTCATCCCGGACAGCTCGCTCGCCGAACAGCATGCGGACATAAACGGTCAAGATGTACATAACAAAAATTACAAACACATCTTATACTTATACTCTATTGAGGAGGGACACAAAACAGTCTTATCAACTTTACAAGGTCCCCACCTATACCCCAGGTCTTCTACCTGGGCCCCTTATCATGGTCCATCCCTAGAAGCTACCCTTAAAAATAAAGTACTGGAAACCATCATCATTCACGTTGAAAGCGGGGTAAGTGGGCAGTCTCTAGTGTTCCATTCCAGCAGTAACGCCGGGCTTCTCTGTTGACATGCTGGGTTATGGGTGACATTTCTGCTCAAATATAGAGGCAAGCCGATAGAAACCCTCCCCCCATGATTAATGATCATAAGGTCTGCTCCATATCTTCTTAAAGTAGCATATGTATGGGAGAGAACAAACCTCTATAGGTACAGTACAGAGATTTTGTGATGATATTGTAGGGGAATAAAAATAACAGGGAAAAGCAGTAAAAGTTCATGTTATAGATTTTCAGTCAACTTATTAGGATTCACGTGGGCTTGCTGAGGATTGTCTTCTGGATCTCCTCTTGGTTCTTTGCGGTCCGGGTTGAGAACTCCCCCCCCCGGTACCGCTATTCCCGAGCGGCCCACTGGTTGCGGTATAAACTGTAGCCAGTTCGAAACTAATACGGGCTCTACAGCCATGAAGAGGAAAAAGGCAGGTAAGTCCCCTGGTGTGCGGAGAGTGAAAGAGTTCCGCGCCTTCCTAAAAATGACCGAGAGGGGGAATCCCCATCGGTATGTGGCTCCCTGACGTCGGGCAATGTCCAAGATCGGACGCAGCAGTGCCCGTCTAAAGAGAGTGGCTCTGGAAAGATCCGGCAGGATCTTCACCGATACTCCGTTGAATTCCACTGCTCCTGCTTCCCAGGCTCTTCGGGTCATGATCTCCTTCTGGGTGTAGTGATGCACCCGACAGACCACATCCCGTGGACGGTTAGTGTCACTCTGCCGGGGGCCCAACATTTGATGTATCCAGTCCAGGTCTAGATCGGCTGGCACTGCATCGTTAGTTAGCTTCCGAAAGATCGCTACAGCCGTATCCGCCAAATCATCAGGTCCCGTAGCCCCCGGCAGATCCCGGATTCACAAATTGTTGCGACGGCTTCTGTCTTCTATTTCCTCCATATGGAGCTGGAGCATCACCTCTGCCTGTGTGCGAGTGTCTTCAAGTAGTTCCAGAGTGGTAATTCGTTGTTCCAGAGAGTCCAGGCAGCTTTCTCCCGTAGTCAGCCGAGATGACAGGGCCTGGACATCCCGCCGGACCTCAAGGAAATCCTTGCGGTGCTGCTCCTCTATGCGGCCGATAAGGGCTTCTATATCAGCTTTCGTCGGTAATGAGTGAAGCAGTGCTTGGAGGTCTGAGTCCATACACAAGGTAAGTGATTGTGTAGAGTGTCCGGGAGCCGAGCGGGAGACCATCAAGGAATCAGGATTAATTGGGACAACTGGGGAGACAGGTGGAGCACTTGGGCTTGAGGAGTCTCGCATCATACCACGTGGATCCGCCATCTTAGTAGCAGGGGGGGTTGCCTGAGAACTCGTAAGATAGCTGTCTATTTTCCCACTGCCTTTTGTGGTTTTCATTTTCTGACTGCTTCCCCTCGCTGTCCTCTTCCTGGTTGAGGGCATGCCGCAGAGTTATGGTATGGTAGGCCAGGGCAATTGAATGGGGGCCAGGAGCTCAAGCGGTGCACGTCTTCATTCAGCCATGTCTAAGCCACGCCCCCCTCCAGCAGCACCAGATTCGCTGATCCTGAGATCAGTGTTTCTCAACTCGAGTCCTCAAGGTGCCCCAACAGGTCCATGTTTTCAGGATTTCCCTCAGTTGAAACGGATGTGTTAATTATTAAGGCAGTGAAACTGATCAAATCACCTGTGCAAAATAATGGAAAGTCTGAAAGCATGACCTGTTGGGGCGCCATGAGGACTGGAGTTGAGAAACACTTGTCTAGATGAAGGGCCTTCTAGTGTTTCCCACTGCCCTGGTGTGGCCCAGGCAGATTTGGTACGGCAACCTGGTTATGTGCCTTGCAAAGCTGTCTGATCTCTTGTTGCAAGGCCTTTATTTGTCATCCAGTCCAGCGTCTTAGGGACAAGGGCATCTCTTAGTCTGTGATTCCTGCAATGCTCAAGGCTAGGAAGACTACTTCCTGCAAGGTTTATCGTTGAATGTGGAAGGTATACTTCACTTGGTGTGAGTGGGGGGCCTTTTAATTAGAAGACCTTTAAGATTAAGACCTGGGGGCCTCCGATGTTGCTCTTCTCATCCATGCTTCCATAGATGGTGAATCTGGTGCCCTCTGCACTTCAGAAATCGTTGTTTGAACCAGACACATTCCTCTCTCTGTTCTTACGTACAAGGTATTTTTCCTTGTAGCCATCGCGTCTGCGAGTGTCTAAACTGGCTGCCTTATCTTGCAAAGAACCCTTTTTGGTCTTGCATACAGACAAGATATACAAATAAAAGAAAAATTGCGCAAGGAGAATTGGTAGCTGCCAACACTCCACTAGACATAAAGTGCAAGGATAAACAATAAAATAAATAGTGTGGTGCTCAATAATAAGGTGCATAAATCAAACAATATGGTGAATGAAAAACCAATCTGTATGAAGAGAAAAATATCAGAAATGGTGAACCAAAATAAATGATTCAAAACAAATGAGTGAACATCATAAATAGTCCATCTTGAATAGACAAATATAAAAAATGGTGAAAAAAAGTCTCTGTTGTTGTTCAAGGTGAATAAACTTGATCCTACGGTACAACAACAAAGAGTGAGGTTGGCACGCTTACCAGAAGAGATGGACACACATAACATACAGCACGTGGGTCAACCAGGCATTGGTGAGGGAATAACCTCAATGGAATCCTACATATGGGAAGCGATTTGTAGAGAATGTAATGCACCCGGTAATGAGCAAGGTATTCCAGCATCAGCAAACAAAATCCAAAGTATGCAACAAATTGTCTCAGATGTTGCAGTAATCCATGACACTGAACATGAAAAATAAATAACCGCACATTGGGGGTCATTTACTAAAGGCAAATCCACTTTGCACTACAAGTGCACTTGGAAGTGCAGTTGCTGTAGATCTCAGGGGAAGATCTGAAATGAGGGGAAGCTCTGCTGATTTTATCATCCAATCATGTGCAAGCTAAAATGCTGCTTTTCAATTTTCCTTGCATGTCCCCCTTTAGATCTACAGCGACTGCACTACCAAGTGCACTTTCAGCGCACTTTCAAGTGCACTTGTAGTGCAAAGTAGATTTGCCCTTAGTAAATAAACCCAATAGTGTGACTCTTCTGTATGGTCTATTTATTCAAAAAGGGGGGGGGTTGAACTTACAGAAATTCAAGTAAAACATGTGATGATGTCCAATGGGACGAAACGCGTCGGTTGACGCTCGTGGCAATCGTTGCATACTCTTTTAAGATACAGGCTTGCTTTACTGTTATTTCTGCAAGTGTAACCCCCCCCCCCCCCCCACAGTTTATTCACCTTGAACAACAGAAAGACTTTTTTCACAATTTTTTATATTTGTCTGTTCAAGATGGACTATTTATGATGTTCACTCATTTGTTTTGAATCATTTATTTTGGTTCACCATTTCTGATATTTTTCACTTTATACAGATTTTTTGGTTTTTCAATCACCATATATTTATGCACCTTATTATTGAGCGCCACACTATTTATTTTATTGTTCATACAGACAGGATTTCCTTCTTGCCTAAGGTAGTCTTTGCCTTTCACCTTAACCAGGACATTGTTCTACCATCCCTTTATCCAGCTCTAGTTCACCATTGTCTGGATGCGGTGGTGGCTGAGGATGTCTACCTCTCGGCCACCGTTTCTGTATGGTCCCAGAAGAGCATCCCAGTTTCTTGTTCCACCATATCTAGGTGGCTGAGACAGACCATCGTTCAGGCTTACCAGGTTCCTTCAACCCCCCCTTCTGAACTGGAGGCAGTTCCCAGTTCCTGTTTATTAGGTTGGACCTGTTTGCTGTGGTGCTTACCTTCAGTTGGACTGCCTTTGAACATCCTAAAGGTTTAAAACCTTCTTTTGTAGCTCAATTAACAATTCCCTTAATGGATTTCAAGAAAGTGATTTTATGCAGAGTACAAAAAAAAACGCCTATTTTCTGTGTTTATGACAATCTGCGCGGTATTGCTTTACTATACAATTGAGGCATGCTAATAGTGGGAAGAGGTTAACCTACAGTTTTTGTTTGCCAGTGTCCAATCCTCTGGTAGCTAGTAGTAAACCCTGAAAATTTATGACTTTCTGTGTCCCTCAATGAACTCCATGAACAGGATTTTATGGTTTCAGCAGCCTTTAAAAAAGAAAATAGCAAAAATAAAAGTGTAATAATATGCCCAAACCATTGTTACTGATATGCTCTGCTATTTCAGTATAGCTTAAATCTGCAACTATAAAAGAATGCTTAGAAAGATGCTTGCACAAGCACTTTACTATATATGTATATATCATTGTGGGTTGGCTTACCCTTCTCTGTTCTGCAGGCCATGGGACAGGATGCATGACTTATGACTCATAACCAGATGGCCTGTTGACCCGTGTTAACTCATGATAATGTATCTTAAAGGGTCACTTTACAAATACATAATTTACTAACCACTCCCCTCTCCCCTCGTTCTATTGGTATGTTGAACCATATATAAGCTGCAACACACCAAATAAAGGCAAACATTTTATGAATGCACAGCCTGCTTCTTGTTTCATTCGGTGTCTCCAGATATCTGAGGGCCTTGTTGGTGTGCCTAATAGATGGGTGGTCATCCAGAATACCTACTACCCTGTTTCCCAGAAAATAAGACCTAGCGTGATTGTCGGTGATGGCTGCAATATAAGCCCTACCCCCCAAATAAGCCCTAGTTAAAGTCCTTGTAGGTCTTATTTTCAGGGTAGGGCTTATTTTCGGGTTAAAACAGGGTAGGGCTTATTTGGTGGGTAGGGCTTATATTGCAGCCATCACCGACAATCACGCTAGGTCTTATTTTCGGGGAAACAGGGTATCTCCTTTCAAAAACTATCATCCACGTCATTTACTTTACAAATCTTTTGCAGATAACATTTCCTAGATTTTATCTGCCAGTAGCCTTTGCAGGCAATTAGTTGTCACTGTGTTTTCTGAACTGAAGCCAAACAAAGTCGTTTTCTCAGAGACTTTATTGAACACGAGAAGAGACAATCTTTAAATTAATTCTGAACACATAACAAACCGGACAGTCCTGACTTATACACATAACAGCAGTAGTGTTGTACCCTATATTACAGGCCTTCTTTCATTGTAGATGCTTCTCCAGCAGCATCGTACATCTTCGCCTCTAGCTCAGAAGTTGGGTTTATGTTTCTTCAGCTCCACCATCAAATGATGAAGATTAATTAACTCCGAACAAACCGGGAGATTCCTGAGAGGAGGCTGGGAGAGGATCTTGTGGAATCGGTGGTAGTACTGGATTAGCTGTGTCAGTGCCCCCTATAGAAAATCAATGTGCATATTTATATACTGAGCCACATCTAATATTCTACACACACACAAAAAGTATTGGGACGCCTGTCTTTCCACGCATATGAACTTTAATGACATCCCAGTCTTAGTCTGTAGGGTTCAATAATGAGTTGGCCCACCCAGTGCAGCTATAACAGCTTCAACTCTTCTGGGAAGGCTGTCCACAAGGTTTAGGAGTGTGTCTATGGGGATGTTTGACCATTCTTCCAGAAGAGCATTTGTGAGGTCAGGCACTGATGTTGGATGAGAAGGCCTGGCTCGCAGTCTCCGCTCTAATTCATCCCAAAGGTGTTCTATCAGGTTGAGGTCAGGACTCTGTGCAGGCCAGTCAAGTTCCTCCACCCCAAACTCGCTCATCCGTGTCTTTATGGACCTTGCTTTGTGCACTGGTCCAAATCATTTGGTGGAGGGGGGATTATGGTTTGGGGTTGTTTTTCAGGGGTTGGTCTTGGCCCCTTAGTTCCAGTGAAGAGAACTCTTAACCATTCCGGACCGGCTCACGCCGATATACGTTGGCAATTTGAAGAGGGATATTGTTGTTATGGCAGCAGCTAGTTACCATAACCCCGGTATCCTCTTCTTCGGTGAGCGTTCCGGTTTCCGATTAAAGTGGTCTCTGTGGCAGATTCGCTGCGAGATCACTTTTATCGGCGGCAGTAGAGGGCCCCCCCCCCTCCCCACCACTTACCGAAGCTGCCTCGGCGGAGGCTATCGGATCCTTCTCGGTGTTGGGTATGGAGACGAGTGAGGGGAAGATGGCCCCCACCCATATCTATCTATCTATCTATCTATCTATCTATCTATCTATATCTAGAGATATATATATATATATATATATATATATATATATATATATATATATATATATATATATATATATATATATATATATATAGATATATATAGATGTATATTTATATATATCTATATATATCTATATATATATATATATATATATATATAATTACCAGATACTACATTTTTCTGTATACACATGCATCTTACTCCTGATGATTGGCACTAAGCCATGAAACGCGTTGAGTTTCCAATTAAGGGTGCCAATGAAAAGTTTGCTTAAATTATGAATTTCTACAACATCACTATCCACTGCCTTTTTATTTTATTTATATATATATATGCATTATTCTTTAATTATTTATTGAATGTATCAACTATGTCCATTGATCATGTGTATTAAATATGTTATTATGATTATTATATTCATTATGTTAATCTTTTAGAATTATACCCTATATTATATATTATTAATATTATTTATTTATAAGTTACGTTCTCAAATATCATGGACTACCCCTTGGGGATTGTGACATTAAACTAAATTAAAACAAATCTATCTATAGAGATACATACATATATATACTTCTATCAATCACACCGACATGCCTCATGCAAAGTCCCATTTCCAGTTTCTATTTTCTGCTGTGACTAATCACAGCAGAAGCCAATCAACCGGTGCCGGCCAACGGATGCCCGCCGGCGCCCGCCGATCAACGAGAAGCCAGACTGGACGGAGCTCTGCCTATGTAAACAAGGCAGAGCTCTGTCCTGTCAGCCGGGACGTGCTGGATTTTGTTTCCCTGCAATGCAGGGGATAAAATCCAGCACATCCCTTAAGCTGGCCATACATAGATAGAAAATCGTTTGAAAAAAACTTTTATTTTTGATAAAGATCTGTCGAACAACTGTGTTTAACTCCATCATTGTATCAAATAATTTTCCACATATTACTGATCGTTAACAACATAAATGGTAAATTTTTGTATCGATCAATGATCAATGCACATGTACGTTTTTTTTAGAACTATTTACGATTGATTTCCCTACTGATGTTTAGAAAATCGTTCGATTACGCAACAAAATTCCGACATGACAGATCTTTCTTTTGACATAGAACTTTGCATTTCAAGAATCGAAATGCGCCCACTAACCTTTCTAAAGTTGAATGGTCGATGTACGTCCTGCCTTAGGGAAAGCAGCACACTGTACACAGATAAACACTGGCCAGGCACACATTTAACCCTTAGATCACCCTAGATGTTTAACCCCTTCCCAGCCAGTGTCATTAGTACAATAACAGTGCATATTATTAGCACTGATCACTGTATTAGTTTTACTGGTCACCAAAAAGTGTCAAAAGTTTCAGTGTCCCGACTGTCCGCCACAATAAAACAGTCCCGCTATAAGTCGCTGATGGCTGCCATCACTCGTAAAAAAAAAAAATGTAAAAAATAAATATCCCATAGTTTGTAAAAGTGTCAGATTGTCCACCGCAATATCGTAGTCCCACTGGAAGTCACTGATCACCACCATTACTAGTATAAAGAAAAAAATGAATCAAAATTCCAGTATATATCCCATAGTTTGTAGACGCTATAACTTTTGTGCAAACCAATCAACATACGCTTAATGGGATTTTTTTTACGAAAAATATGTAGCAGAATACATATTGGCCTAAACTGATGAAGAAATTAGATTTTTTTACTGGATATGTTTTATAGTAGAAAGTAAAAAAAAAAATGTTTTTTTTTTTTTTTTTCAAAATCTGTCTTTTTTTGTTTATAGCGCAAAAAATAAACAACACAGAGGTGATCAATTACCACCAAAAGAAAACTCAATTATTGGGGCGAGGGGAATCACATAAATTTCATTTATGTACAGCGTTGTTAGATCGAGCAATTGTCAGTTAACCACTTCAGCTCCGGTAGCAGTTGCCCCAAATGACTAGGCCATTTTTTGCGACATGCTGCGTCGTTTTAACTGACAATTGCGCGGTCGTGCGACGCTGTACCCAAACAAAATTTATGTCCTTTTTTCCCCACAAATAGAGTTTTCTTTTGGTGGTACTTGATCACCTCTGCGGTTTTTATTTTTTGCGCTATAAACAAAGATAGATCGACAATTCTGATTAAAAAAAAAAAAGAATACTTTTTTACTTTTTGCTATAATAAATATCCACAAAAAAAAAAAAAAACGTAAAAAAACTAAATTTCTTCATCAGTTTAGGCCAATATGTATTCTTCTACATATTTCTGGTAAAACAAAATCGCAATAAGTATATATTGATTGGTTTGCGCAAAAGGTCTACAAAATAGGGAATAGATTTATGGCATTTTATTATTATTATTTTTACTAGTAATGGCGATGATCAGGGATTTTTAGCGGTACTGCAACATTGCGGCGGACAGATCGGACACTTTTGACACTTTTTTGAGACCAGTGACATTTATACAGCGATTAGTGCTAAAAAAAATTATTGTATAAATGACACTGGCAGGGAAGGGTTTAACACTAGGGGGCGATCAAAGGGTTAAGTGTGTTCCCTGGGAGGTGTTTCTAACTGTGGGGGGAGGGGACTGACTGGGAGTAGGGAGATCGCTGTTCCTGATCACTAGGAACAGACAATCTCTCTCTACTCCCCTGAAAGAACGGGGATCTGTTTGTGTACATTGACAGATCCCCGTTCTGGCTCTCTGTGGCGCGATCGCGGGTGGACGGCGGACATCGCAGCCACGCGCCCACTATATCTACTGCACGAAGCAACGTACACCTACGGCGATTTGCGCAAAAGAGCCAACCTGCCGCAGTATAATGACGGTGGCTGGTCGGCAAGTGCTTAAAGTAATGCAGTGTCACAAAAATATCCTGGTCATGCAGGGAGGTCAAGTGGTTAATGCATGGGTTCTCAACCTGTGGCCCTGCAGCTGTTGTGGAACTACAATTCCCATCGTGCCTCTGCCTTTGGGCGCCATGCTTGTAACTGTCAGCTTTGCAATGCCTCATGGGACTTTCAGTTCCACAACAGCTAGAGGTTGAGCATCCATGGGCTAATGTGTTTTTTATCGCCCATTAAAAACTGAGCTGTTTGCACTAGGCATATGTGTCAAACTGGACGAAAAACTGATTAATGTATGTCCATTGAACGAGTTATCGATCAAAATTCAGTCATTACATGATGGCACTTTCACTTGCCCTCACTGCCGAGTGTTTGTTTTTTGAAAACAAGTTTGATCGATTTTTCGTTTATTGTATGGCCAGCATGAGCCTACCAACCTGCTATAAGTCCACCCCCCTCTTCTTTTTCACTATCAGCAACCATGCCTGTTCTGTAGTTTCCTTTTCCCTTATTCATTGGAGGTCACAGCAGCCATCGGAGAATATTGTCTATAGGAGGCCGACAAGTATCTGGTGGAAAGACTGAATTTACATGTGTACCAACTGCCCGCTGTATTCCTGATGCTCCTGGGTCAAAGCCACACCCAGTGCTAGGATCCAAATGAGGCCGAGGCACTTATTGGATACCTCTGCCAGTGCAGCCAATCATTGGATACCTCTGCCTGCGCAGCCAATCATTGGATACCTCTGCCTGTGCAGCCAATCACTGGATACCTCTGCCTGTGGAGCCAATCATTGAATACCTCTGCCTGTGCAGCCAATCATTGGATACCTCTGCCTGTGCAGCCAATCATTGGATACCTCTGCCTGCGCAGCCAATCACTGGATACCTCTGCCTGTGGAGCCAATCATTGGATACCTCTGCCTGCGCAGCCAATCATTGGCTACATCTGCCTGCGCAGCCAATCATTGGCTACATCTGCCTGCGCAGCCAATCATTGGCTACATCTGCCTGCGCAGCCAATCATTGGCTACATCTGCCTGCGCAGCCAATCACTAGATACCTCTGCCTGTGCAGCCAATCATTGGCTACATCTGCCTGCGCAGCCAATCATTGGCTACATCTGCCTGCGCAGCCAATCATTGGCTACATCTGCCTGCGCAGCCAATCATTGGCTACATCTGCCTGCGCAGCCAATCATTGGCTACATCTGCCTGCGCAGCCAATCATTGGATACCTCTGCCTGTGCAGCCAATCATTGGATACCTCTGCCTGTGCAGCCAATCAGTCACCTTGTCTATGCAAAGATCCCAGCACAAACTGGTGGCTGGTATACAGAGGGAATTCCTTTCCTGCCATTAGGAATTTTGGGGATCTGAATTGATGTAGAAAGAAGGGAAAGGTGAAATCTGTGGTTTTTGGTTCCTGGCCAATTAGAGAGTATTTTCAAAAAAACAGAATGTCTGCCATGGATCAGAAGGATTCGGTCTCTACATCTTCGTAAGGAGTGTCAGGAACCTTTTTGATTCACTGCGCACACATTCCATTAACATAGAAGAGATTATTACCTGTATAATACTGGTTCCATTTTTAAAGTTTGTAAACGACCTCATGACATCTTGGCTCAGCGCCTCCACGGCCTGTTTCCACGTGGCAGAGAATCCTCGCACCAGCTGAGCCACCCGTGCTGGACAGAGAAGAGAACCGATCATTGCAACAGACACTCTCATACAGATCAGTAGAGACTACAAAACACCGGCATTGCTTCTCACCTTCCTCGCTCTTCAGACGATCCTGCTGGCCCTTCTCAATAAGAGATTCTGATTCTTTCACAAAAGCTGTCATTCCACCAAACGATGGAGCCAGGATCTCCTCTATAAATTCCTAGAATGGAGATTAAGATGAAGGTGAGTGGGGTAACACAAATGGCACGTTGCCCATTATGCACACCCTCCACTTCCTGCTGGTAGTGCCGCTCAGTGATTGTATTCTACTGTTCCTCTGCATGCAAGTTTATTGGGCTTCTCAACAAATTGAAATCTGTACATGAGACACAATCATTAAGGGCCGGTTCAAACCACAGAAACGCAGTCCGCGTCCGTTTCCACATGCGTGTTTTTGATGCAGTCCGGTGTGTTTTTTCCCTCTTTTTTTCTTCATCTTAACCACTTCCTAACTGCTCCATAGCTGAAAGATGGGCTACAGCGCAGGTCTCTTATTCTGGGAGGGCGCCCATTGATGTCCTCCCGGAACCATGCCCCAGGGGCGCGCATCTGGCATGCTCTGTGATCACTGCGTCCTAATTATCAGTGCAGCCCCATAAGTGCTTATCAGTCCAGCCTCATCAGTGCCAATCAGGGCAGCCTCATCAGTGCCCATCAGTGCAGCCTCATCAGTGCCAATCAGGGCAGCCTCATCAGTGCCCATCCATGCAGCCTCATCAGTACAGCCCATCAGTACAGCCCATCAGTACAGCCCATCAGTGCAGCCTCATCAGTGCCCATCAGTGAAGGACAAAAATTACTTATTTGCAACATTTTATAACAGAAACTAAGGAAAAGTTATTTTTTTTCTTCAAAATTTTCTGTATTTTTTGTTTGTTTAGCAAAAAAATAAAAAACCTCAGTGGTGATAAAAAAAAAAACACCAAAAGAAAGCTCTATATCTCATAAAAAATTAATAAAAATGTCATATGGGTACAGTGTTGTATGACTGTGCAATTGTCATTCAAAGTGCAACAGCGCTAAAAAATTGGCCTGGTCAGGAAGGGGGTATAAGTGCCCAGTAAGCAAGTGGTTAAATAGGGACATGTGTGTTCTTAGCGCGTTTTGCCACGTTCCAGTACAATTCAGTGCAGAAAAAAATGCAGCACGTTCTACTTTTTTTTTCTGCACCGGAACACACTGCAACTGAACGCACTGGTGTGAACTAGGCAATTGGAATCCATATAAACGCCTGTCCGTGTGTTATTCATGCATCTGGTGTGAACTGACCCTAAAGTGGACTTTTATCCTCCCCATCCACTTTCTAGCATTTCACTCCCCTCCTCTCTGACAACTGGATATTCAGTTATTTTATTGCTAGCTTTTTTTAGTGAACCCTCCTTGCATTTCCTGGTTGCTTGTCTAGGGGAGAATGCCATCTAAGTTGCCCACAGCCTCCTGGGATACTCATGTCCCGCATCCCAGGAGGCCTCAGGGGAGAACGCTACAGTGCATGTTGCCAGGGGGCGGCTGTCTATTCCTGGTTCTTGCAGCTGACCCCGATGATGCTCCATGGTGTGCAGCAGCAGAGTGCCAGATCACCACAGAACACCACTGGATTCACTGGGCATGCATGTTATTTGCGGGCACCCAGTGAAAAAGGTAAGGGGGGTAGGGGCCTCTTAAAATAGGAAAGAGCAAGAAAGTAAAAAGCTGCCATTTGCAACAACAACAAAAACAAAAACAAAAAAAAAAAATCACATTTAGGTAACAGTTGCAATAATAAGTTAATTGGCATAGCAAGTGAACCTCTATCAGGTCTTTATTGCCTTGTACTCCTTGTGATTACACTCTGCTATAATTTGCTTGGCACCATCTTAGATGCTACACCCCAAATATGAATACAACTTCTAACATGGTCTTAAAGGTGGAGTGAGCCTTTAAGACTAGGGGTTGAGGAATAAGGTGTATTACATACTTTATTCCTCAGTCCAGCAGGCTTCCTTCACTCCAGGCCCCTCAAGCCTCTTTGTTCAGTGCGCCGGTGACATAATTTGTGAATATCTCCTAAAGGGTGCACATATAGGAGATATTCATTGTACCTACAGGCAAGACGTAAGTTTACCTGTACGTAAAGGTTTAAAATGAGAGTTTGCTACTGCATTACCACTTCAATATCGGGCACTTTTACCCCCTTCCTGCCCAGGCCAATTTTCAGCTTTCAGCGCTGTCACACTTTGAATGATATTTGTGCGGTCATACAACACTGTACACAAACCACCCATTTTATTCACACAAATAGGGCTTTTTTTTGGTGGTACTTAATCACCACTGGGTTTTTTTTTTTTTTTTTTTGCTAAATAAACAAAAAAAAGTCTGAAAATTTTGAAAAAAATAAAACCAAACTAATTTTTCTTCGTTTCAGTTATAAAATTTTGCAAATATAAATTTAGGCCAACACGTATTCTGCTACATTTCTTTGGTGAAAATAAACCAAATCAGTGTATATTATTTCTTCTGTAGGAAAGTTATAGAGTCCACAAACTATGGGATAGATCTGAAAATGTATCAATCCTGATGTACTGACAGACTATCTCATTTTGTGAGGCCCTAAAATGCCAGGACAGTACAGATATCCCCCAAATTACCCCTTTTTGGAAAGTAGACAGTCCAAGGTATTTAGTAAGAGGCATGGCGAGGTTTTTAAAGTAATTTTTTTGTCATCATTTTTTGGAAAATGAAGAAATTAAGAGTTATTTTTTTCACAATTTCGTTTTTTTTTTCATACTATCACAATGCAGTACAGTGTCATCATATAACTGAAGTGACGGTGATCAGGGACACTGACTGATGACAGTAAGAAAAAGAAAAAAAGGACACTGTTACCAGAGCAATATTATGTCACCATAGTAACATTGTACTACTCTGGGGAAGTGATCAGGATTTTTTTTTTTTTTACACATTATGATTGACTATAGCAGTGAATTACATTGCCATAAGCAAGCATTTTACTGAATAAAACTGAATCATTCAGTCTGTTTTGTTGTGATTGGTCAGAGCTAATCACATGATATAGATGAGATGGGCTGTGATGGGCCCTGTCTGTACCATGTGATCACATTGACCAATCACAGCTAGCAACACAATTGCACACAATAGATGGCATGAAAGGAAGCCATTCATTGTTTACAACTGTGATTGGTCACAGCAGTCACATGTACTGGCAGCAAGCCAGTACACTGATCAGTCATCGGTTGTGTCCGATGGACACAGCCGGTGACAGATCGCGCCGCTGCGTGCCCTCGCGAGGTGCGCTTTCTGAGAAGACGTCATAAGACATCCACTCAGGACGGTAAAGCCACCGCCCGGCTGTTATTCTGCTATAGGCGAGGCGGGAAGGTGTTAAGTTGGTCTGGGCATTTACACTTCAGTGACATGAAAGGTTTAAACTGGAACCAAGTGTGACGCAACAAATTACGGTCTTATCCTTGTAGTCACTGACCTGAGTCCGCGCATTGAGTAACTGCTGGAAACTCTCCACCTCCTTACTGTCTGATGACGCTCGTTCCTTGAGATAAACAATGACAGTGACATTGAAGAAGAGATGCACAGATGACGCATTCACAAACACTGAGTGATAGTACGGCAACACTCACCATCAGTACACCGAGCATCATATCATAGTTATTAATCAGGAAAATTAGCTGCTCCTTTCTGGAGGAAAATTCCGCTGCCATTCTCAGGACAAAATTCTCTACTTCCCCCTGGAAATAAGACACCAGAATTAATGAATCAGAAGGCCTCTTTCATTATCTTGCCTACAATGGTGAAATGAAAGCTGTGATTTTATTGGTTGTGCCGGTAAACACAAACTATTTCATTTCAGAGCACAAGCACTCCTCGCTGTCCTGTTCATTGAGGTTTTCTTGACTTTGCGCTGTGAAGCTGTGTTGCGTTTGATAAACAATAGGCAAATAGCTTGGCTTTTCTTACATATATATGTGTGTATATATATATATATATATATATAACCTATGGCATGTATGATACCAGAGTCCCATCTTGAGGCAGAATTATAGAATGCCTAATTGAAAACTAGTACACTGGAGTGGAGATTGTACAGATGTCTGTTGTTCTGTAACTAAGGTAAACAAGTTGGTAACCGTTGTCGACAAAAGCTTGACAACCTGAAACTTCCCAAATAAAAGCAGAGACTGAAAGAAAGAGCACCATAAAGCCTTAAGACCAAGGAAGGTCTGTGCCAGACCAGAAGAAGCTTTAAGTGAAGACACTTTCACCTGATCTCCAGCAGCTGCTTATAGAAGCTTGGGTCCTCGTTGCATTGCAGATCATGAACCCACTCTAACCTGAGTTAAGAAACTTTTAAGCGTATTTCTACTGTTTACAGACCACAGGCTGCTTATTTGCTAGGCATCTTGCTTGTTATATCTGTCAGTCTTGTATTGTATTATTAATATTGTAATAGTTTTGTATGTACAGCATTTTTGTGTAGTAAAAGCCCATTTGTACACTGCAGAGGTCTGAGCTTCCTTGCTTATACCGCAAAGTAACCTTGCAAGATAGACGCAAGCAAAACAGAAGCTCAGCTGTATACATAATACATTTACCTGCAGCTGTCCCAGGAGGGTATTGGTCTTCTCATTTGTGAACGTCTGATTTATACTAACAATGGCAGATGAAAATTCGGCATAACGGCGAGTGATCTGGGAAAACAGACAATGGAGGTTTAGTATGGTACAGGCACAGATGTGTGTATGTAAATTTAGGGAAGTACTTTATATCTTACATAGTGCGGTCTGGTGTCCAGATTGCCCAGCCTCTGCGGGTCTGTGTTCCGGATACTCTGAATGTTTAACTCCAGGATATACTGGAAGCGCGGCCACAGCATGTCCAACAGGGCGTCCCAGTACCTGCGGGCCAGCAACACACATCAACGTAAACCTACTTGGTGTATCTACAGGCGATTATTCATACAAATTTAGGCTAGACAACACCATGGGGGCTGTTTTTATATTACAGCATATTAAGGCTCCATTCACACTTTTCATGCAACTTTGATGTTCAAAGTTGCATGACAAGTCGTTCCCCATGATTTCTAATGATAACCATTCATATATGTGCAACTTAACCACTTTCTGACCGCCCTATAGCAGTTTTACTGCTACAGGGTGTCAGCTTTGGGCCGGATCATGTATATATATGTGATTCCGGACTTCCACCTGCAGGGGGTGTGTGCGCGCCGCTGGTGGGCTGCTTTCGCTGTGATAATTTACAGCAGAAGCCGATCTGCAGGTGCCGGGCACGTGATGTCCTCCGGCACCCACTGATTGACGGTAAAGTACACAAAATGTGGATCTGACTACGTAAACAAGTCCGATCACCCTTCTGACAGGGGGAAGGGATGGATTCTGTGTTTCTGCACAGCAGGGACTAGAATCCATCTCTTGCCTTAGTAAAAGCAGCACACATAGTATACACAAAACTGGCCAGGCACACATTTAACCCCATGATCACCCTAGATGTTTAACTCCCTTCCCTACCAGTGTCATTAGTACAGTGACCGTGCATATTTTTAGCACTGATCACTGTATTAGTGTCACTGCTTCCCAAAAAGTGTTTAAAGTGTCAGTTAGGGGTTTATTTACTAAAGCTAGAGAGTGCAAAATGAGTCACAATTCTACATAGAAACCAATCAGCTTCCAGGTTTTATTGCCAAAGCTTAACTGAACAAGCTGAGATTAGGAGCCGATTGGTTTCTATGCAGAAATGACTAATTTTGCACTCTCTAGCTTTAGTAATTAAACCCCTTAGTGTCGGAATGTCCGCCACAATGTGGCAGTCCCACTAAAAGTCGTTGATCACGGCTATTACTTGTATATAAAAAAAAAAAAATCCAGTATATACCCCATAGTTTGTAGACGCTAGAACTTTAGCGTAAACCAATCAATATACGCTTATTGGGATTTTTTTTACCAAAAAATATGTAGCAGAATACACATTTGCCTAAATTAATGAAGAAATTAGATTTTTTACATTTTCTATTGGAAATGTTTTATAGCAGAAAGATTTTTTTTTCAAAATTTTTGTTCTCTTTTATATAATAGAATATATAAATATTATATCATAAAAAATTAAACCCAAAATTGACGTTCTTTTCTTGTTTATAGCGCAAAAAATAAAAAAACGCAGATGTGATCAAATACCACCAAAAGAAATCTCTATTTGTGGGTCAAATATTTTTTTCTCGTTACAGTGTCGCACGACTGCGCAATTTTCACTTAACCACCTCAATACAGGGCACTTACACCCCCTTCATGCCCAGGCCATTTTTCAGCTTTCAGCGCTCTCACACTTTGAATGACAATTGCGCGGTCATACAACACTGTACCCATATGAAAATTTTTATTATTTTTTTCACACAAATAGAGCTTTCTTTTGGTGGTATTTAATCACTCCTGGGTTGTTGTTTTTTATTTAATTTTTTTAGAAAAAAAATAAAAAAACAAAAATTTTGAAAAAAATAAAAGTTTTTCTTAGTTTCTGTCAGTACATTTTGTAAATAAGTAATTTTTCTCCTTCACTGATGTGCGCTGATGAGGCGGCACTGATGGGCACTGATGAGGTGCCACTTATGGACACTGATGAGGAGGTACGAATATGCCACACTTATGGGCACTGATAGGTGGCACTGATGGGTGGCACTGATGGGTGGCACTGTGGGCACAGATAGGTGGCATTGGTGGGCATTCATGGGTGGCACTGATGAGCAGCAGTGATGAGCATTGAAAGGCAGCACTGATAGCCATCACTGACTGGCATCACTAATGGCCACTGATTGCTGGCACAGATCGGTGGCACTGGTGGGCACGGATAGGCAGCACTGGTGGGCATTCATGGGTGGCACTGATGAGCAGCAGTGATGAGCATTGAAAGGCATCACTGATAGCCATCACTGACTGGCATCACTAATGGCCACTGATTGCTGGCACTTGTGGGCACAGATCGGTGGCAATTGTGAACACTGGTTGTCACTAATTGCTGGCAGTGGTGGGCACACAGTTCTGGCACTGGTGGCAGTTAACTGTAATCAGGGCACTGATTATCAGTGCCCCGATTACATTCCTAGATCTCCTCTGTGAGGAGATGCCGCTGATCGGCTCTCCTCATACTCTATGTGACCAGGTGTGATTGGACACAGCCGATCACATGGTTAAAGAGCCGCGGCCGTGGCTCTTTACACAGATCGGGGTCGCGCCGCTGTCCAGACAGAGGATCAGGGGTCATGCACCCTTATAGGACAGTCAGAAGAGAATGAAAACTTCTCTTACAAGCTTTAACCAGACACTAATAGAAGTCACAAGACTGCTATATACTGCTGATAAGAAAAGGTATTTATCAGTTTATTGTTACCAAAATAATTGCATTTCCATGTTCTGTGTACTGTGGGAGAGCAGATATAGTGAATGCAGGGTCCTGGGTCTAGTACCACTTTAACCACTTCAGCTCCAGGTCATTTTTTGCGATACGGCACTGCATTACTTTGACAATTGCGCGGTCGTGTCGACGCTGTACCCAAATAAAATTGATGTCCTTTTTCCCCACCAATAGAGCTTTCTTTATTTAAATGTTTGCGCTATAAACAAAAAAAGACCGACAATTTTGAAAAAAAAAAAACAACAATTTTTTTTACTTTCTGCTATAAAACATAAAGTTCTTCATCAATTTAGGCCAATATGTATTCTGCTACATGCTTTTGGTAAAAATAAATCCCATAAATGTATATTGATTGGTTTGCACAAAAGTTATAGCATCTACAAATTATGGGATAGATTCATGGACTTTTTATGGTTTTTACTAGTAATGGTGGCGATCGGTGTTTTTTTTTGCAAATACTAAGTGACACTTTTTGGGGACCAGTGACACCAATACAGTGATCAGTGCTAAAAAAAAATGCACTGTCACTGTATAAATGACAGTGGCAGGGAAGAAGTTAACATTAGGGGCGATCAAAGTGTTAACAGTGTTCCCAGGGAGTCTTTTCTAACTGTGGGGGGAGCGGATGCAATGGAGGAAAAGAGAGGTTTGTGTTTCTGCTTAGCAGAGACACAAGATTTCCCTTTTCCTCCCTCAGAGAACAGCGGTCTGCCTTGTCTACATAGCCACACCGCTGTTCTGCCTTTCCTCCGAACGATCGGCAGGTCCCGGCGGCCATCACGGCCAACGGACAAGCTGATTGGCTCCCGCTGTGTCTAGTCACAGCAGGAGCGGCGCTTCGTCAGCGCACGCACGCGCCCCCGGATCACGTGCCCAAAATCACGTACAGGTACGTTGTTGTGCGCAGCCGGGCCACCCTGACGCAGTATATATGTGGTGGGCGGTCCGGAAGCGGTTGAAAAAAAAAAACATTGAAAGTGTTTTATTATATCTTTTCAACAAGTGCAAAAAAACAAACTGTTCATCCAATCTTCTTGTGAGCTGAAAACTTTGTGTGCTTTCTACTAGATCAGGGGTCTCCAAACTTTCTAAGCAAAGGACCAGTTTTCAGACTTTAGAAGGGCCAGACTGTGGGCAGTGAGAGTAGAAAATGCCGCAGGAGATATTGGTATTAGTGGGGAGATTAATCTCCATCATTGGTATCAGTGGGAGGAATAGTGCCCCATCATTGGTGTCAGTGGAAGGAATAGTGCCCCATCATTGGTGTCAGTGGAAGGAATAGTGCCTCATCATTGGTGTCAGTGGGAGGAATAGTGCCCCATCATTGGTGTCAGTGGGAGGAATAGTGCCCCATCATTGGTGTCAGTGGGAGGAATAGTGCCCCATCATTGGTGTCAGTGGAAGGGATAGTGCCCCATTATTTGTGTCAGTGGGATGAATAGTGCCCCATCATTGGTGTCAGTGGGATGAATAGTGCCCCATCATTGGTGTCAGTGGGAGGAATAGTGCCCCATCATCGGTGTCAGTGGGAGGAATAGTACACCATCATTGCTGCAGTGAGAGAATTAGTGCCCCATCATCGGTGTCAGTGGGGAGAATAGTGTCCCATCATTTCTGCAGTGGGAGGAATAGTGCCCCATCATTGGTGTTAGTGGGGGGAATAGTGCCCCATCATTGGTGTCCATGGGAGGGTCACATCTATGGTGTCAGTGAAAGGAATAGTTCCTCTATTCATGGTGTCAGTGGGGTGAATAGTGCTCCATCTTTGGTGTCAGTGGAAGCAATAGTGTCCCATTGTTTGTGTCAGAAGGAGGAATAGAGACCGAGGGGCCAGGTAAAGGCAAGCAAAGGGCCACATCTGGTCCACAGGCCGCAGTTTGGAGACCCCTGTACTAGGGTGACAACGCTGCCCAGTACCATTGTCACCCTAGGACAGGAAGTGTGTAAATGGCAAGATTACCAAGATAAAATAAAGACCAAAAAAGCACACTGCATGTCTCTTCTGTAATAAATAGCCTGCATGCACGAAAAACTTTGTAAGTTTTCATTTGGTTCCGCTCTTAAAGGGGAACTTTAGTAAAAAAAAAAAAAAAAGGGGCGGACAGGCAAGATTTTAATGCATAGGAGACATGCTTTGTCTGTTCTGCATTAAAGTTACTTACCTGCCTGTCTGCCCTTGTACACTGCACTGTGCATGCAGCTCACTGTAAAAATTTGGCTACGCCAAAGCTGACTACCACCCCTGTCCGGCCAATAAAATCGCCCGGCAATCGAGACCCGGAAGCCGGCCACCTGAAGATGTCAGCAGCCGCCAGGGGGCTCCAAGATGCCGCACTGCTGGATCCAAGGTGAGTATAATTCCGCTTGAAGGAAGTAGGCTAATAACGGTTTTACCAACAGGATCTACAGCTAATAAACAGGGAGCAGGGAAAAACAAAAACGGCTTATTCTACTGACAGACTGCATCATGTTCTGTATGTTATTTTAGTTTTCATTAAAAAAGGTCCATTGTTATACCTAGATCTAAATAAACAGCAACAGATTCATACAATATGTTCTAATTTTTCAGCTGCAACAATAAACCTATACCTATGACCTGACACTATACTCCGTATATTATTATTATTATTATTATACAGGATTTATATAGCGCCGACAGTTTACGCAGCACTTTACAACATTAGGGCAGACAATACAATTCAATACAAATCAATACAGGAGGAATCAGAGGGCCCTGCTCGTTAGAGCTTACAATCTAGGAAGGCTGTAAAAAGTAAAATGATGAGCTGTGCAGAAGGCAATAGCCAATCACAATTCAGCATACTAAAATCAGGACAGCAAAGGTTGCATTCTCATTGGTTGGTACAGTTTCCTGTGCCTTGCTATTTAACCACTTGACCTCCGGAAGATTTACCCCCCTTCATGACCAGGCCATTTTTTTTTGCAATACAGCACTGCGTTCTTTTAACTGACAATTACACAGTCATGCAACGCTGTACATAAATTAAATTTATGTCATTTTTTTCCCCCCCAAACAGAGCTTTCTTTTGGTGGCATTTGATCACCACTGGGTTTTTTTTTAATTTTTGCCCTTAAAAAAAAAAAAGAAAAAAAAAAAAGGCAGACAATTTAAAAAAGAAAGAAAACTAATATTTTTATTTTGTCTGCTATAAAACATATCCAATAAATATATATATATATTAAAAAAAACACATTTTTCCATAAATTTAGGCCAATATGTATTCTGCTCGAAACAATGGATCACTTATGTTAATTCACTTCTTCTTAGGGAGCGACTAGCCTACAGCCGCAGGAAGGCTGTGAGAAAATTCGATCTCATTTGGCAGCCATGGCTGGACGATCCCAGCCTTTCCCCCACCACAATTAGTGATGGACAGGCTCCTGCAGTAGAGGCCTCTCACTGCTATCGGGGGAGGGGATGGGGGATGGGGGGTGGGGGAGAGAGAGAAAGAGGTAGGAAAAACAGGTTAAGCCACGTTAAAAGGTAAAGCACTAGAATCTGCATAATCCGTTGGCTGAAGAAGTGTCTAATACTGTTATAATACATCGGATTGTAAGTGCTAATTGGTGTGTTCGTTTAAAAAAAAAAATAAAAAAAAAAATCACAATATCTGTATTGCCTTCTGTCATTGCTCATGTTCTATGGATATCTGATACAACTTGTTCAATATGTGTTATTCTTTCCTTATCTGCTGCAATGATTGTATGCATTGAAAGAGCAATTTATCAATAAAAAAGTTTTGATTAAAAAAAAAAAAAAATGAATGTATTCTGCTACATGTTTTTGGTAGAAAAAATCCCGATAAGAGTACATTTGTTTGCGCAAAAGTTATAGCGTATACAAATTATGGTATACACTGGAATTTTTTTTTCTATACTAGTAATGGCAGTGATCAGCGATATTGCGGGGGACAATTTGACACTGACACTTTGGGGGAACCGGTGACAATAATACAGGGATCAGAGCTAAAAATATACACTGTCACTGTAACAATGACACTGGCTGGGAAGGGGTTAAACATCAAGGGCGATCAAAGGGTTAAATGTGTGCCAAACCAGTGTTTATGTGTGTACTATGTGCTGCTTTCACTAAGGAATTTGCTGGGTTTTATTGTCTGGTTTGCAGGAAAACAAAAACCAGCACATCCCTGCTGATAGGATAGAGCTCTTTATTGGTTACATAGACAGAGCTCTGTCCTGTCTTCCTCCTCGCCGATCAGCAGGTGCCGGCAGTCATCCAGTGGCCGGCACCTGCCGATCGGCTTGTGCTGTGACTAATCACAGCACAAGTGGTGCGCCGGTGCCCCCTACCCAAACTAGCAGGATCACATATACATATACATATACATATATACGTGATTCTGTGCAGCCGGCCTGCACTGTAGCAGTAAAGTTACAGTGCGTGGTCAGCAAGTGTTTACTCTTGTCTCTAATAAATAAGCTCACTAAATCAGAAGTGTTACGAGTCTCGGGGTTGTCTCACTTGTCTATAGCGGGGATGTCTCTCCTTTGAGCGATGCCTTTAAACCGCAGCACGATATGTATACACAGGAAAATGGCGATGCTGTCGAAGCAGTCAGAAACATAGGAGTCGATGTGCTTCTGTAAAACATAGATAAAAAAAACAGGTTAGAGAAATGGAATTCAGCCTCCTTAGGGGTCACGCTGTAATGATTGGTCTCCAGCTTGGAGGCATCTCACCAGGAACATGGATAAAGTTTTGCCCATCACCGTGTTGAAGAGTTCCTGAGCTGCCAAGCCGTTTGACAGGAAGAATTCGGATAAGAAGAGGTATTCCCGGCAGCTGTTATCGAGGAGGGCGTAGTGCTGACTGCGGAACAGAGACTCAAACGGGTACTGGTGGAATAAGGAGGATCTCCATTAGCACTGCATGGAAGTTACATAGTTGGCAAGGTTGAATAAAGACAATAGTCCATCAAGTTCAACCTGTGTTGGTGTGTGTGTTTAGAAAATCATTTCCCATATCCCTGTATATTGTTTTTACTAAGATGCCCTGTCCAAGAGTCTTTTAAAACTATCCTTACTTCCTGCCAACACCACCGACTGTGGAAGAGAGTAGGGCTGGGAAAAAAATCGATTGAAATCTTGAATCGAGTTGAGGAGGTCAAATCGATTCAAAATTTCACCGCGCCAGTCGTGAGGAGCTGCGGGCAGGAGTTTTTAGGCGAGCCCGCGGCTTCGGTCTAATCCGCTAGGCCGGACGTCGCAGACTAGGCCGAAGCCGTGGCCTCGCCTAAAAACTGCCTGCAGCTCCCCATGACCGGCGCTGACACCGCACTGGTCCTGAGGAACTGCGGGCAAGAGTTTTTAGGTGAGGCCGAGGCTTCGGCCTATTCTGCGAGGCCGGACGCCGCGGACTAGGCCGAAGCCGTGGCCTCACCTAAAACCTCCTGCCTGCAGCTCCTCACGACCGGCGCGGTGTCCAAAAAAAAAAAAAAATTGAATCATGAATCAAGTTTTTTTTAAGAAAATCCCAGATTTTTTTTTTTTTTTAAGAAAATCTCCCAGCCCTAGAAGAGAGTTCCACATCCTTACCGCCCTGACAGTGAATCCCCCCCCATACGCAGCTTAAGGTTAAACCGCTTGCCCTCCAATCTCATCGTGTGGCCCCGTGTCCTCTTACACTCACTGCGCTGGGATCACCGTTAAGATATTTGTAAATCGCTATCATATCGCCTCTCAAGCGTCTCTTCTCCAGGGAGAATAGATTTAGCGCTTGTAGTCGTTCCTCATAATTGAGGTCCCCATATTAATTTAGTTGCCCTTCTCTGGACTCTCTCCAGCACATCCCTTCTGAGGACTGGTGACCAGAACTGGACGGAATACTCCAGATGTGGGCGAACCAGAGTTTTATAAAGTGGCAGGATTATAATTTTTACCTCTGAAGTAAATTCCCTTTTTAATGCATGCTAAAATTATGCCAGCTTTGGTAGCTGCAGCTATTGCTCAGTCTGTCTTCTACTAGGACCCCTAGATCCTTCTCCACCCTGGAAGCCCCTAGAGGTTCTCCCCCTAATGTGTTTATATTTTACCCCGCAAGTGCCTTACATTTACCAATGTTAAACTTAATTTGCCCTCTAGTTGCCAACTCCATTATTTATTGAGGTGCTCTTGTAAAGTTTCTATATCCTGCTGTGATGTTGTCAGCAAACACTGAGATTGAGCTATTTATCCCATCCTCTATATCATTTATAAATAAGTTACACAGAATTGGTCCCAGGACAGATCCTTGGGGTACCCCACTTACCACTCTATACCAATCCGAGTACACGATATATATCACCACCCTTTGGACACGCCCCTGTAGGCAATTTTCTATCCAAGAACAAACCCTGGGGTCTATACCCACCGACCTCAGTGTGTAGATTAAGCGTTTATGGGGGACTGTATTAAATGCTTTTGCAAAATCCAGATACACCACATCCACAGGCCTATCTTTGTCCAGATGGCAGCTCAGCTCCTCATAGAATGTCAATAGGTTGGTTTGGCAAGAGCGACCTCTCATAAACCCATGCCGTTGCTAATTATACTGTTTTCATCAGCAATTTTTTGGATGTGGAATCTTATCATCCCCTCAAATAGATTACATACTACCGATGTTAGACTGACAGGCCTATAGTTTCCATATATCTCTGCCCTTTTTTGAATATTGGTACCATGTGGGCTTTTCTCCAATCAGCTGCTACCAATCCTGTCAGTATGCTGTCCATAAAGAATAGGAATAGCAGTCTGGCAATAGCCTGACTGAGTTCCTTAAGGACTCTCAGGTGTAAGCCATCCGGCCCTGGTGATTTATTTATGTTAAAGTGGTTGTAAACCCACATTTTCAATTTGTACCTATAGGTAAGCCTATAATAAGGCTTACCTATAGTTACTGTAAATATCTCCTAAACGTGTGCTGTTTAGGAGACATTTACTTAGTATTTCGCCGATGATGTCATCGGCGCATGCACTGTGAAGGATATATATATGGGCAAATGTCTATACAGGTCTGATAACCCTCTCCCCTTCACGTGACAGCGCTGGGTTCCAGAGCAGCCAATGCTTCCCACATCCACAACAAACCCTGTGCTCTTGGCATCTTGAACAGAGCAGTGGGGGAAGTGAAGGAAGGATGAGCATATGCAGCGGGGGAGGGTATAAACAGAAAAGTCAGTGCTACTACCCATACACCACACAGATAGCAGAGCTCCCTGGTGCTCGATCCACAGTCGCTGGCTGAGTAGAGTAATGTAGAAAAAATGATCCCATAACTATGACTAAGGCCTTCTAGGCTGAAACGCGTCAACTGACTTAATCTGCGTTTGTTCACTGTGGCTATTAATTAAAATGAAGAAATGTTAAGAGCAACAAAAGGAGCTGGGGAGGGTGCCAGTCAGGCTCCATTCATACCTGAGCGTCACATTTTTTTAGCATCTTTTCGAGCTTTTGCATGAGCGTTTTTGAGCTTTGGCGTTTTTAAAATTACCCAATAGAGAAAAATATCATCTGTTTCATTATTTGTTGCTGTTTTTTCAGATTTTTCAACCATTGTTATGTATTTAATATTATTTTTTACTTTTTTTTTGTAAGGGGTTAAGGGTTAGAGTTTAAAAGTTAGGGTTATGAGTTAATTTATTTATTTATTATTTATTTACTTATTTTGTTAGGTTAGGGGTTATATTAGGGTTAGGGTTTAATATTCGGGTTAAGGGTTGGGGTTTTTTATTTTATTTATTTTCATGTAATTATTGCATTTGAGCCGAATAAAGTGTGTCAATACGCACTAAAATGCTTGAATCAAGCATTTCCATTTTTCAAAAATGCACCAATCTGCTCGATTTGAGATACAAAAAAAGCTCCAGAACTTTTTTGAGCTTCAGCCGTTTGGCTTCAGGTGAAGATATGAACCAACTTCACAGAAATAATTGATTTTTTTGTCCTCCTGTGTTTTGGAGCTTCCAAACACTGAGGTGTGAATGGGGCCTTAGATGAGCCTGCTCCACCGCTGCATTCTGTAGTCTCACCCGCCAGTGTCTACATCACTGCTGTGTCGCATAGGGTTGTAGGGGCCGGTAGATTGTAACCACAGTATGCAGTGGGGGGGGGTTTGACACGACTGGTATCTGTGAAGTGTTGTATGTTGAAGATTTTGCAAAAGCTGTGCTCTGCAACAAAGCAAAATTAGGACTCACCACCCGCCGAAGAGATAAGTATTAAGAGTCTTCTATTGCATCACACCTCCTGGACTTAGCTCTATTATTTATATCGGACAGCTTTATAGTACTCCCAGAAGACAGCTATCGCCGTAGTTTTAGGAGACCGGCGCTGATCCTTCTGACCCATGCATCTTGAACAAAAGAGGCTATGCCCGCCCCTCCCCTCCTTCTACCTATTCAGAGAAGCCTTGGTATTATATGAACACGCTCACAAAATACTAAGGCTTCTGTGAATGGGCAGCAGAGGGGAGGGGCGGGCAAAGCTGCACTATGTGCTTTTCTTCTCTCAGATCCTGGAGTGTCTCACAGAGCAATAAACCTGTCAATGTAAATAATAGAGATAAGTCCAGGAGATGTCATGCAGCTCCTTGGACTTGGCTCACAGTGTGCCTTCACTCTTTACAAAGTGGCTGAATTCCTGGAATTCAGCTTTAACAATAAAACCTGGAAACTGATTGTATACTATGAACAGCTGCCCCAGATTTTTGCACTCTCCAGTTTTAGTAAATCTCCTGCATTATGTGCACTGACTGACAATGCAGTATAGTGTAGATACATCATTCCAGCCCACGCCCTGCCCCGCCCCTTACAGACAGTTCTCACCCTGACATCACTCTTCTGCGCTGTGTGCGGCACAATGATTGGACCCTCCAGCTCTGTAGGACTGATGATGGCGGCCCGGTTACCGACAGTAAAAACCGTATTCTTACTGCGCAGTGTTGGCTTGGAGAAGAAGCGTGCCCAGATTAAGGAAAATATAAACTGATGTTTTGACTCTGACATACACAAAACACATAACTTAAGTGGTCCAAAATTATGTTATAAACATAAAACATGAATATAAACATGAAACCCACAGACTCAAAAAAAATTCAACCCCCCCAATCTATAAAGAAACAAACATACCATACAATACAAATACATGCATAGAAAGACATACAAAAATGTAAACTTCAAAGAACTTTAAACATTGGGTGTGATATGAAACCTGTGATATGAAACCTGGTCACATGGGGGGGGGGGGGGGGGGGGTTGGGGGAAAGGAAAGTGACCAAGCTATATTGCTTAACTTAAGGAAAGTGAAATCCCTGACCTGGCTGTGCAGTCTGGCTGGGCTATGTAAAGCTGGCCTTACACAGTTCTTTTTTCATTCAGATTTCTCAAGGTGGATGGAGGAATTTCCCCCCTTCCCAGCTAGGACATTGTATTCTGACAGTGGCACCCACTGTTGTCAGAATACTCTGATTATCTGATCGGGGGGGGGGGGGGGACATGCAAGGAAAATAAAAAGCAGCATTTTAGCTTGCACATGATTGAATGATACAATCAGCAGAGCTTCC